>NW_009716877.1:0-12065 GCF_000703405.1 Apaloderma vittatum | reverse complement strand
GGGAAAGAGGGGAGCTTATTTAGCAAGAGTTGCTTCCATTTATTCATTTATTCTCACTTTGAGTCTGCAATAATATGGTATCAGATCTTTCTTGTCTATCCTGTTTTACCTCCTGGATGTTCCTCTCCTTCATGGAGCCTTCCCTGCTCAAAAAATGGAAAAATGCATACATGTAAAGCACTTTAAATTTAGTCAATGTAAGGTATATTGACAACCACAGTTATATATCTACCTAAGTCTATCCTCCAAGTGCCACTGTTCCTCCTTCTGCAGCGCACTGCAGAGTTTAGCAGTCTGCAGATTTGATTGCAACGCTCCTCAGAGCTCTCTCAGTGCCTGCAGGAGGATATTCTCAAGGTTAAAGTCAGCCCTCGATCTTGCAACACCTCCGACAAAGCTCCCGGGGAGGCCAGTTGAGAAAGGGCTCCCCCAGAGAGGGCTCTGCAACAGCAATCGCCGCTGCCCCCGCTTCCCTGGTGAAAGCACCCCTCTCTGCTGGCCACGGGGCAAGCTGAAGGACACGAACCCCACTACGCTGCCATTAGCTTTTGGGAACCTGCGCAGACAGCTGCGTCAGGGTTGTCTCCAAGAGATGTGCCACAGCAGGCTTTTTGCAACACTTGGCTTTTTAATCCCTTCTCTGTTCTGCACCTGGGAAAGTTTTGGGGATGCAGCTGTCCAGCCTTTGTGGAGAGCGAGCAGGCTTTATCTGCAGTACAGTGAAGGGGAGCTGTACACCCGAGAATTTGTCTCTATTTTGCCTGTCCTGTTGTGCTCCATCTTGGTAAGAAAATGCCTTATTTCCTCCTGTGAGATTTTTGCAGAATGCTTAGGAACAGGCCCATACGGCCAGCTGGTAGGACTGGGGTCACTTAAGAATAAAAACATCAAGTGACTTAGAAGCCTAAGTTGATTTCAGGACAACGTAGGCTTCTGCAAGGCCGTGTACTTTCCAACAATGTGTCATAGAAACTCCTGAGTTGGCGTCAATAGTTTCAAATAGCTCCACTCCACAAGCTGAAATGGTCCCACTTCCATCAGGACTTGTGCGTGGAGATGTACCATGGGGAGGCACTTTACTGAGCACTACAGTCATAGCACAAAAAAAGTGCTTTTAGTAATTTTACAAGAAGAGACTTCACATGGACCGTCTATTAATATGGTTACTTGGGCTGGAAGTGATGTGCTGATTTCTGCTTTTCTTTCTTTGAAGACTGAAATAAGGATACGGCTAGTGTAGACTGAATTATTCTCATGTAACAGAGGCCTCGCAAAGCTATGACTCACACAGGACAAGCTATAACATTATGAATCCATAGGTATCGTGTTAATGACTGGTTTCTTCAGCTTTGTCCAGAACATTAATATTTAACTATACTGCTGTGGCTCAAGCAGGAAGCGAGGGAGAAATTGAGTCATTTGATAGACATACACGGTAGTTACTGTTTGCATAATGTTACTGAATAATGTTAAGGGTTTTTTTTTTAATGGAAACATCTCTAAAATGTGGAAAAAGAATGCACCAGTCACTGCTACTGCTTTAGCATTTTAAGACACATTTTTAATTCTCCTTGATCTCCTTACTCCTGTTCAGTTAAGGACCAGATATCCTTGGATAACACAGAATGTTGAACTCTTTTTGTTGTTTTCCTCTTCAAAGTCATACTTGGATGATATTCACTCAGGGGAATGTATCTACTTATGTCTTCACCTTCAAGTAAATTATACATATTTCTGCCAGACATCTACTCCTTTGTACTTTATTGTTAGGTTTTTATTTTATTAATAATTTGTTCCAGCTTATCATTGTAGACATCCACCAGCTCTGGTTTTGTTCAGAGATATCACGCTGAAGAGATTTTCAGGAGCTCTCCAGGAAAATAGACTTTACTAGACGTAGTGTCTAGAGTTTCTTTACAGAGTAATAGGAAGCCTATTTTTCCTGGAAAAATAAGGACATCAGCCTTTGCTTGTGACCTCCTTTCTTTATACAGGGGTGAGGTTTGCCATTCTCTTGCGTAGGTGATTGAAAACAAGATTTGAAACCAGGTTGTAATAGAAACTGTTTTGCACAGCTATGTTAGCTCAGGGTGGTTTTGGAGCCACTGACTTCAATGAACTCTCAAAGACAGTTTCATTGGTTTAAGATCAATAGCCCACATAGGCTGTTTTAGAATAGCGTGAAGCATCAAGCAGCTTTTACAGAAGGTGTGAATTTAACAATATAAATAATCTAGAGCAGTGGTACACACTGTTACTCCTGGGCAAGAAGTATAATGCTGGAACCTTACTCTATGCTTCTAACTCAAGGGAAAAATGACAACGTGAACTCCATACCTGCTGACAGCTCAAATTCCAACAAAATCTTCTTTAAAGTCTTGAGGGAAGTGGAGGGTTAACGCCACAGTTTAGTGAATCAGTCTTGTTCAATTATTGACCTGGTTCCTATGATATACCTAAAACCTGTAACAAGAAAGAAGGGACAACATCACAAACGTCCTGAGTGACAAGGTTAAGAATCTTAATGCTGTCAGTGTGTTCTAAGTTTACTCAGGTAATTAGGGTGAGACAGCAGGTAGCTGTCTCCAGGTAAACATTGTTAGAAGATGAGTTTAACCAGAGCCTGAATTAGAATTTACTTTGTTGAAGTCGTGCAGTTATTGAATATATAAAAAAAAAAAAGACAGCAAAAATAAAATGTAGATGCTGTTGTCAAACCACAGTGATGTCAGGGAGAGTACACTTGGAAACCAAGATGAAGAGAGAAACTTGGACGTTTTTTAGGGCTAAGGTGTGGTATTTTAATGATTTATCTACTTCAGTGTGCAAGCTGAAACAAAATCTTTAAAAAACTGGCCAGTGAAAGAAAACATTGCAATGAAATTCAGAGGACTGGAATAATTTTCTTTCAAATCAATACACTTTCCAAGTGATAATCATTTTTCAGAGATATGAAATAGGGAAATCAGAGGTACCACAAATCGTATTAATATTTTTTCTTCGCAAAACAAAAAAAAAAAGGAGCATTGAGAAAAAAGAGAGAAGATCTCAACAGCCTTCAAAGACTGAAGAAAGTTTACAAGGACGTGGTGTGAAATGCTAATGTCAAAAAGCAAGTAAGGAATGATATTTGTGGAAGAAGTCTTCATAAATTTCTGTCGCAACGTGCAGCACTCTTTTAATTGACGGAACAGCTGGGGAGAGAGGAAGGATTTTGACAATAGGATGTGTATGATGCAAAAGGCTTGCAAAAATGATGGGAAACGAAATATTAAATTATCTTCTACACATTCAGAGACATTTGACAGCATTTCCGCCACTAGCATTTTCATTTTGGTAAGCACCGAATAATGAGATCAGTTGGGTTATTTTGCATGTCTAGGCTGTCTCTCCCTAGAAAGACAAATTGACAAAAAGCATAAAAAATAAGTGAATGATGTTAGAGCTTTGTGGTGGGAAATCACATTCTGAGTTCAGAGCTGCCTTCTTTCAAAACAGAACTGATCAACAAAACAAATGTGGCCAGGACTAACTTGCTGTAGTGGGAGTCTAATCACTGTAGGGAGGGAAATATCGATGGGGCTGATAGAAGGGGAAAGAAAAAAAACCCAGCACCCACCTTGAACTTCTGCAGTGTCAGTGAAAACCAGAAAGATTCATCTTAAAAGGAAATAAAACAAAACCCTAGAAGGGCCTCCGTTCCTTAGAGTAATGTACCAGCAGCAGAAAACCTACCCAGAGGGTGCATGATGAGTGACGCAGTTTCATAAAGCTCTCTTTTTGCCACAAAACCCAACAAACCCACAAAGCGGCTTAGTCCATACTGGTACATCTCTCTAGAACTAGAGTAGATTTTGCTGGCATTCAGAGGTTGTTCCTGCATCATTTTGACTACCTAAGTTGGAAAACCGGAGTAGTTAGGAGAACCAGAGGTACACATCTATGGATACTGCAAGTATTAACTCTGTGGTTTCACGGTCTTTAAAGAATTCCTAACAAGGAGAAGTTTGTAAACAATTTATATGCTGCTTTATGCTCACATTAAATGGAACAATTCAGGTGATGTCAGTCTCTTGAAACTGTTCCCTGACTTTAATTAACTGATGAATGCGAAGAAAAAGTCTGAAACTAACCAATTGTTAGCTGTAAATAATTCACTCTGTTTTCTAAGAAGCTAATTAGAAAGGTTTTCCCTTTCAGCACTACAATGCTCATAATTCTCGTAGAAAGCCTGAAATAAATAAGCTTAGAATTGGGCAGCCGCTCACAAATCAGCACTGTCACAAGAACTCAACTTTTCCCAATCCTTTCAATTATGCAGACTCAACATTTATTTTAACCCACCGCACACCACTACTCTTGAAATGTAACTTAGGCTTAGCTCTGTGCTGCTTCAGCCCGAGCAAACCTCTGCGGCGTATGCGGAGAAGCAGGAGGAAGCCGTCCCATTTCTTTTTGGTGCAAAACCTTAGCTGAGGAAGGAAAAAGTGAACGGTTGAGAGCGACCCAGCACGTTCCGTCACACGTGAAATTTTGACAGCAGCACCGAAGGAGGCGATTAAAGCTGCTTCCAGGTTTTGAAAGTTACTTGGAGGCTGACTACAACCCAGCAGATGCTCTCCCAAGGTGTGGGTGGCATCTTCCCACTGCGAGAAAGATTTCAATGAACTGCGTGGTTTCAGATGGGTTCCTATAATGCCTTACAAAATTAAACCAAAATTCATGCATTTTTTAACACGGGAAATTCTGCAGGCAATATGAATGGCATGTGGGTAATGCCTCGGGAAAACATTTCGAAAGAGTGATTACAAAGGGAAATCTAGTTTCTCCTTTTATAGCACACTTCATTTCTTTACAAGTAATATTTCTGTTGTTGTTGTTGTAGGTACCAAGGGCAAACTCCTCTGCATTTAAATGGAGTAAATGCAAATGTGCCATGAGACGCTGAGTTTACACCACAATGGTCAATGACTGTTCATTTGTTTCTAAGTACAAACATTTGTGGTTTATTTTTGAGCCAAAAAAGATTGTTGGCCACTATTACACACACAGAAATGTAACATCCTGCTTAAAATGTGGAAGCAGTTACTGACAGAAGCAAACCTAGCCCCCAGAAAACACTGCATATAGAATATCTGTTTTCCAAATATGAATGAGGTCACCCTTGGATGTGATCTATGTGTTATTAAAATGAAAGATTTCCCTAGGCAGAAAGCCATTAGGCCTGAATTAATGCCATAAATATCTAACAGCTACTTCAGGTGAAGAACTCTGATTAAAATACCCCTGCAGTTTTCTCAAAATCACAGCCCACAAAAATCAGTCTGGAAATGAAGAATACAAAGCTTAGCGCCTGCTACCACGTGAGGTTCACGAAGCGGTCGGTGGCACGCCCTTGGCAGGGAGAGGAGGTCCCACTGATGCCTCTAGCACGTGCCCACGTGGGGCGCGAGGACTCGGCTTCGATTTCCTCCTCTGCTGCAGAGAACTTCAAACTGCCGCTCCTGTTTCCCCCTGAGAACTTGGGGAGGCTGCTGGCTTAACGAGGCAGGAAGGAAATTTCTCTCTGTCCATCCTATTAAAGCCACATCGCTTTGTACGGAATCATTAAGTATTAACTGGGCCAGAAAGAAGGTAGGGGGATGCTGAGGATAGCTGGGTCCTAAGCTTTTCAATCGATGTTTAATTTTGTCCCGTTAAACAGCTTTTAAAGCACAGACTCGCACCCAGGCCTGCTCACTTGAAGTGGGGCAAAATTACTGCCAAGTGCTTTCAGAGTATCATTCGGTTCACAGTTAAAGCGATCTTGATCTGGAAAAGAATGCTCATTTTGCTTCCGATTTACAGATGCATAATTACAGACAAGAAGAAGAATACAGATGACTACATTTAGCCATTGCCATCTCAAAGGAAGATAAACTTCCTCCTTCACGGCCAAGTGAGTCACTTAGATGTGTCTGGGTTTGCCAACCTCCCTTTTCTCCCGCGTGAATTATTTCTCTCGTGGCTTAGGAGTTGTTTCAAGCACGACCTGCACCGAGCTGGATCAAACTCCTGTTATCATTTCGTGGATTTTATTCAAGATTGCTATTTGCACTTTATTTTCAAGAACCCTAACTGCGTTTGTTAAACGTTATTTTTCCTCTGAGTTGAGACCAAAAAGACAGCAATCTCTCTGATCAACGCCTCCGTGGTTTCCAAGAGAATATGTGCTGAAATCCCGAAGGCAGTTTTATGGTGGGAATTCAAGACGCTTTTTATTTTTAATAAGAAAGCTGTATGACTTCCGCTATTCAGAAAGCATTGTTTCTAGATAAGATTTTGCAGTAGCTTGCCTTTCACGCAGATGGAGATTGGAAGCACAGATTAAGGGAACCAACAATCCAAAACAGCTGATAGGATAATGACAGTAACAGAAGTTTGAATTTTAAAGGAGGAGGTCATCTGAAGGGGAAAGATTAATTGTATTGACAAAGAAAACTGGGGTTCACTAAAATAATATCTTCATTTATCACCTAAGTTTTGCCTTGAACAAGCTAGAGAAATTATTAGAGCAGACGTGATAAAAATTTTACTGAGGTTTGGCAAAGTGGCAGATCTTTATCTGACACTTAAAACACTACTGAGAGTCAAACACAAGTACTACAAATACGCACTTCTAGACAGAGAACTAGATTCTGTCCTGCATGAAGGAAAACTATTAAACCAGCTCAACATTCTGATCTAAGGGGCTAGGATTGCGACTGTGGTCCCCCAACAGAAGTAGATATGTATACTGATTTTTGAGAAAATTTACCATGAATTTAGGACTTGGAGGAAGGCTTCGTCTGCATTAGGACATGAGATTTGCATTCTCTGGCACTGAGACCAATCAGCATGGGATGGCCTCTTCCTCCGCAGGTGAATATGCAAGCTGCTTTTAGCATCTGTGAGCAGATACAGAAATGTCCTTTAGAATTCAATTTACTACCTGTCTGGGACAAAGGATGCTTCTCAGTTAAGGAATTTGTTGTCTTAATATAATTACTACAACAGTGATACAGAAATAAAAACATTCTGTATTGCATAACCAATTCACTCAACCTTCTAGGCAGTGAATTTTATTCTGAAGTAAATCAAAAGAGTGACTAATCTACCTTCTCCTTACTCCGAGAGGGTAGACTTGTCACCGGGGAAAAAAAACCACCTTAACTTTCCCCTTCAATCACAAATGAGTTTTCTTAGCTTAATTGACTTCATGTGTTTTTATGCCCTTGCTGTTTTTAACAACCAGTCAAAACGAAACCACTTCTGGCCTAAAATTAATGGTAAGTCACAGGTAATGAAAAATCTGTACTGCAGACACTCCCACAATGAATGAAACAGCTTCACTGAGAAGGGTACAGAATTAATAAACGTGTAATAAATGTCAGAGAGACATGAGCCCTTTATTGGAAAAAAACCCTCATGTACTGCTTTTAACAACTGAAGCTGTCAGTTATATAAATGATAATGTGCATTGAGGGAAAGTAAGCCATAAATCCTTTATTTCTGAAATGAAATTTTATCAAATATGAAGAAATAGGCTGATGGCAAAATTAATTCTCCGGTAATGCCAAATACAGATGCATCTGAGTGACGGTGTTTTGAGATCAGAGCAAACCCGACTTTCTCAAGTATTTTCTTGCCTCACACCCAACAGTGCCTACGTCCTTTTGCTTGTCCTCATCCTCAAACAGAAAACACTGCTGGAATAATATTTTTAGCACCACTAACTAGTGATGAACAGAGATTTGAGTGCTGGTTCCAGTATGCTCAGCAGGCTATTGCATTCAGATGGACCGTGAGACGAAACGTTCTCTGCCATCTCCAGCATGGGTTGGTTCACTGAGTAAATACGGACCTCAGGGTGTCCAATATCGGCTTCTCACTGGAGCTGAGACAGAGCTCACAGAGATTTTTGAGATTCTTTCGGAGTGCCTAGCTGTAGAGAGAGACTCAAATGCAGTGCAAAGGTTGAGACTCAGCTCAAAGTGTTTTCCAGCTTTACTGATCTTACTCGCCTTTTTAAATTTAAGGTAGATCGATGCACCTAAATAAGAAGCAAAACATGGAGCAGTGCTAACGCTCATGTCCTTACTTTGCTTCCATTACCAGGAAAATACATGAAACTCTTTATTTAAGAAAACAGGAGTAAACGATTCTAGAAAGACAGGACTAGCAAGAAGCAGCCTGAGGTTTACCCTCTATAAATAAGGAAGGCAAGACCCACACAGTTACCAAGATATGCAGGGGAAAAAAAAAATCAAATCACAAAGCCCAGATGACATTTGCCTAAGAGTCGTGAAGAAACTAAAGTCTTTGCCAAACGTATGTAATTTATCATTACACACCCTACTCTAACAGACGAGTGGACTAAGTGTCAAACTCTGCTTTAAAAAAGCTCTAAGATTTGTGGTCAGGATGTAAAGGGAGTACAGGGCGTAAGGTATTGAAATGCAAGGGTATTTTCAACCTTCTCATATAGGGCAGGAAAATTTATCTTAAAGGTTATCCACTTTCTTTCCAAACGGTAAAACCAGGCTGTGCAGTCATACAGAAAGAGACAGGATTAACTGATGCATTAGCTGTGATTGCTTTAATGCTATAAATGATACTTCATGGGGTTGATGAATAGTTACATTTGGTTTACCTGTGGCTCTGCATTTGAAAAAGGTAATAAAGCAAAAGCAATAAAATTGAGTAAGTAGAACAGTATAGGATGCTATTACCTGAAAAATAATAAATGAATTACACTCAAAGGCAGTATACATGCAATAACTGTCAGTCTGTTATCTATCAGCCCATTTTATTTCTATTAGGTGGCAGGAAAGAATTCTATATTTCGTGTAATTATTGATGTAAAATTCAGATGAAAACAAATTGACTTCTTCCTTCAGTTTTTTTTTCATTTCTGCGTAAGACCATACACAAGTCAAAAGGATCTGTTCTAGGAAATAAATAGTATTATTTTTTCTACAACCTCACCTGCCAGATAAAAAAAGGTTACCTTCTGGCATGACAGATTGGTTAGAAGGTTGTGGTAGATATTCCAGTAGAGCTAGGAAGACATTTTTTGGCACAACACGATATACATTTTAAATAATGCAACACAATATTTGAAAGCACTTGCCAAGAAAAAGCACTGGTTTTATTTAAGCACTATTCAATTCTAGCCTGTAAAAGCTTAGCAGAAATGAACTTATGCAGGTCACACAATCAGCGTACTGATAACCAGTCTGCCCGTGATGCTGCTTATGTACCTGGAAAGAAAAAGGATGTTCTGTATGCCCACGACCCACAGAAATGCATAGGGAGAGATGAGGAAGAGTGAGGATGGGGAGTGGCTCTCATTTTGGGGAAACTGAAGTTACCCACCCGGAGTTTTCTTCTGCCTGTGAAGCCTGAGGGAGAAGAAAGACTAAAGCCTGTGAAATCACAGATGTCATTAAAAAGTATATTCAAAATGACTGTCTACTGTTGCTCAGAATACAAGAATGGAAGACCATCCAGTAAGAAAATCAAGCAGCAAGTATCCAGCTAACGTGGTGACGTTGAGGTACTTTTTATACAAAATGTATAATTAATCTTGGAACTCTCTGGCTCAAGCTGTTGTTGAAACCAGAAGTCGAAACAGATTAAAATAGATGTTAAGAGAAATTCATAGGAGATCTATAAATAGATGTTCAATGCAATGGTCTGAATGCAGCCCCCACATCAGGAACTCCACACTGTCAATTGCTGGAAGCACAGATTGCAGAGAGAAGAATTATTTTCTATTTTTCCTGGGGTTTATGCTGTTTTCCAAGCATCCACTCCAGACCCCTGCCTTTGATTCAGTCAAGTATGTCCATTGCTCTCTCATGTGCCCTTT
Source organism: Apaloderma vittatum (assembly GCF_000703405.1). Taxonomy (NCBI): domain Eukaryota; kingdom Metazoa; phylum Chordata; class Aves; order Trogoniformes; family Trogonidae; genus Apaloderma; species Apaloderma vittatum. The sequence goes on along the minus strand of NW_009716877.1, from coordinate 2,173 downwards.
ACCTCCACACATTAGGTATTAATGGATTTTTTTTTCCTGAAAAATGGGATTCCTTTCGTCATGGTTACCAGCATGTGGGCCCCCCCACTAAGCTATAAAACAGATGCTTCAGTGCGAACACCACATTGTAACACAACCCATAGATTTAGAGATTATATCTCTACCTTTGCATGTTTTATTCATTTTTGTACCTCTGTGGCTTTGTATCAGGTTCTTAATTGTCAGGAATATGTTATTTTAAAAAGGATAGTAATACTACATAACGCCATACCACGTATGTTTGGAGAAAGAAGCCTTCCCTTGGCCTTATGTATCATTTGGACACTACATGTTAAAGGATAAGAAAACCAGAAAATAATAGCAGACAAATGAGACAGGTTACTACAGAGCCACTGACATGACTGAAGCAGAGCTGCCTAACACACCCACTTGTACTGAAATCATCTGGAACTGTGAAGGATCAACATCTTTAACGCTGGGACAAAGACAATGCCCAAGACAGAAGTCTTGGTACACTCAGAGGAAATAACTGCCACTACAGAGGTATCTAGTCCTGTACAACCAGGGGAAAATGAAGCATAAAATCTTTTTGACACAGAAAATATCTTTTAAACGCTACTTTAATGTTCTGGGTGGTGGCACTATCAGGAGCTTGTTGAAAGTAAGTATCTGAGTGACATTGGGTGGTTTGTTATTTTCATGACTAAAGATGGAAGTCATCTGTTATATGAACTGAAAGGAAAACTATACTGAGAAGTGGGTGTTTCTGCTCTATGATAGTGTGTGGTTACTAATCAAGTGGGAAAAAAAAGTCCTTCCATGAGACAAAAGAGCTCTGAAGTACTTTTAAACTGCTCTTTCAAACAGGTGGCGTGCCCAGAATCTGACACGGCATTATGACTGAATGAATAAGGCACTCGCTGCATGTTGCTGTTCCTTTTGTATTTATTACCTTCGAGGGAGAGGATTGTTTTAAGGGTGCCAAACTCTTGTGGACTGTTATTTTCTTCCACCGCGACAGCTCACTTTTTCCTCCTTGGAACAAACACACTGCTATTAGTATGAAAAGCGAACAGAGAAAGAGCACTTGGCACTTCTACAGGCAACATCCATTTCTGCATCTTAAAATACTTTACAGGAAGCAATTAATGCTTACAACCACGTGCGAGGTTAGAGATAAGAAAGCTGCAATGCAGAGGAATTGACTTGCTCATCCTCAGAGAGGCATGGAACTGGATTTCCAGTCTTGCACTCTAGCACTAGACCCAGGTCTCTGCTTTGCTTATGTTTGCTCTGCCTTAGGAACCGCTGGATACTTCAAAGCATCACATACATCAAAATGACTTTGTACCCCAAAGAGATGTTAAAAAACTCTGAGCCACCTTTTGGTGTGTTGTGAGAAGAGAAACAAAGGCCATCAACTCATTTCTTTAAACACTATTTTAGAACGTAACTGAAAAAAATGCTTTTGTTAATCATTTTGTAAGGAAAACAAGAAATACGAAATGACGAGAGGTTTCTCATCCTTCTGTCAAAGCAGCTAGTTTATGCAGTAAGTTCAGTGTCAAAAAACATATTATTCAACCGACAGCAAAATGTTCTACGTCAAGAATTTTCCACTTTGCTTCAGGGTGGCCAAGTCTGGTCACAGACTCTCAGGCCGAGGAGGAAGAAGCGCACAGAGATTAACCCTCTGTGTGAAAATACAAAACATCCCAGACCTCTCATCCTCTACCTGCTGAGAAAAAAGTTGATGTCTACGCAATCTCTACCTGGCTACTCACGTAAACAGGAAGGATAGCTTTTTTGTTTTCTTTTGCTTTCCTTTTAGAACGAGGTGTCCCTCGCGAAAGCAATGAAATCTCGGCCAGCGCTGAGACAGCTCTGCTTGCCCCTTTGGGCACAAGCGGTAGGGCCTCGGTGGTTTGAAAACACATCCAGACTGTGTGCGCACACAGGCACTCCTCACCCAGGATGTAGACATCTTTGGGAGAGGAGCATAACGAATTTCTGGGAGTGGTTCGTGAAGACTTTTTGGGAGAGGCAGGTAAGACTTCTGGGGAGAGGTGGCAGAAGCTTCCTCTGGATTTTACCTGAAGGACGGCAAAGCACGGCCGCTTCAGGGCACGTTCTGCAGAAACAGAGTGTTTTGAAATGGAACTGCAACTCTTTC
>NW_009716876.1:3479-8808 GCF_000703405.1 Apaloderma vittatum | reverse complement strand
GGGCACCGCGCCGGCCTCTGGTCGCAGCACCTGCCTTGTCCCTCCCTGTGCAGGGGTCCCGGGGCTCTGAAGCGTAACCTGACCCAGCTGCCGGCCCTTTCCCCGGGCCAGCCGGGAGCGCACCTGGTCTGGTCAGAAGAAAGCCTCGGTCCGGAGCCGGGCACAGGGCGAGCAGAAGCCCTGGGTCCCGGTCCAGGTCCTGCCTGGAAGTCCTCACCCCCCGCAGCGGCTCAAGCCGGAGCCAGACCTCGGAAACAAAATCGTTTCTGTGGTCCCGCTGGCCGATATCGCTGGAGTGCCCACACCCGTAAACACCTGGCACTCTAGTATTTATCTCATAAAATAAAAGACGTTTTGGGGTGGTTTCCATAGTCCACGGCTATCTCTGTTAGTAGAAGTTGGTATGTGTTGCTATTTAGCTCAAACTTGTTTCAGCAGAAAAAAAGGACTTTCCTTTTTCACACACTAAAAAGCCACCTCTCTAGTTGCCCACACACTCTGCAAAGCTATATTAGGCACAGACAAGAAAACTTTCTCGCATATCACCGAGAAATAATTATTGGAGCTCAGAACAGCATTTTGGTTTCTGGTGAATATTTGCTGGCAGACAATTTGTAGTTTGCCAGGGAATTAAACTGATGGAGCTATTCAGATAAAGTTATCTTGAACTAAAAGTCTACTTTTGAATCCAGGTAACTGACAATAGCCTTTGAATGGTAAAACAGTTGATTCCGACTAAGCTTTCTGCTAACGACTTGATCTGCAGTGTAGTTTACTTCTATCTGAAGGGAGATTTAAATCATCCTTGTGATTTGGTTCAGGATGTATTACTGCAAAATATCATTCAGAAAACAGAGAGATAATTTAGTTTTTCTCTCCAAAATCTAAGGCTAAAGGCAAAACTCACATAATACCTCATAATTGAGGATTATTATTAAAAACTAATACTAGTACCTTTATGAAATGCTGGAAAAATAAACTGAAGCAAGGTGTTGGTAGGAATATATAAAGTATAGCATTTCCTTCTAAAACTAAAAAAAAAACCCCAAAGAATTTAATAACACTTACCTAACAAAAAAAAGTGCAACAAAATAGTAACAGCTAGAGTCATCAATAACACATACAAATAATTTTTACTCACCAGTATAAAGGTTTTACATCTTTCTTCCTAGTAACTTCCTCTCTACTATCTTCAGTTAGTAAACCTGGGCATTTCCAAGACTCTCTCTCTCGTAACACCTGGAGCAAAAATTAGGACCATGTGACTCTACTGCATGCAGTGCGCACTGAGATTTAATGTATGGCACATCACAGCTGCAGAAGTTTTAAGCTCACACAGAATAACTTGATTAAAAGCTTGCTGAACTGAACTTTAGCTGCAGACACTCATTTATGAATTGTATAGGCTCAGAGATGCACCTACTAGCAAAGGACTGAAATATATGCAAAGACTCAGTCAAAAAAAGAAAAAGCCTCTGATTTTCTTCAAATATACCATCAGGGGGATGTTCTTAGAAATAGTTTGCATGTGCTGTAAATAAGGACAGCCTGCTTTATGCTGGTTTTGCATAAGAAGTTTCATGTTGTTTCTATAGCAGTATATAAAGTACTTCAATCTTTTCCTTATTGCTCTGGCCTTTCTTGTTTATGCTGCTTGGAAATATTTTTAAATAAAGTTTTTTAGTAGCACTCTGCAGTTGTCACCTGCTTTCCTCCCCATCCCTTAACACTATGATGGACGAGAATCAATATGCCAGTGTACTTCAGCACAATGTATTGTCCTACTCCTCCATATACGTTGTATTTGTTTTCTTTTTAAACACAGACTTAGCTTTTTGGTAGAGTTAGTTTCTTTACCATCCCTAGCTGCGCTACCATCAGCCTTCTCAACTGCTAGATGAACTTCTTTCTACCTATCCAGAATAGTCACAAAACGAAGTGCTGAAGTTGCTTTTAACCCCTAGGCTATAAAGTGGGTTTGCTCATCTTTCTAAACACCTTCTTGTTCAGGACCTAGGTGTGCTGCATGTGCCTTTCTACCACTACTACCGCCAGTATTATTACCTGAGTCCTATTCTTATTAGGAATAAGAGACAGAAGGAAAAAAAACAACCCAGAACAAGACTTAAAATCATATGAGCAAGCTATACTTACCAAGCCTTTGTTACTTCCTCATCTCAATCAGGGAAGAAGATTTTGAGTGAGGAAATGGTCTAATGACTATAAATTTCTGTGTTTTCATTAAAATTTTACTCAGGCAAAGTAACAAGCTAAGAACACAATGTCAGTCCCTGGTCAATAACTGGCCCTTAATCTGATTTGAAGGTAATTTAAAGAACTGTTTCCCAAATTTTCTCTTCTAGTCTATTTCCTGTTTAGACCTATGCAAAGAAACAAGTTTCTTCAAACCACAACCACAAACATATGAACTAGCTTAATTCTGATATAATTCAACTAATTAAAATTGATTCAGCACTGCAGTAGGCCAGCAACTCCAATTGGCTGTATGAGCTGGATCAAACTGCTGTCTTTCTCGTCCATGCAATTTTGAGAACTACCCAAACACCTGCTCCTGTCAAGGCCCTGTGCTTCCATAGTCAGATGACTACTGCAGCAAGGAAGACTGAAATGGCAAACATCGTTCTTAAATCATTAGCAGTAGATGCAAGTCATGCGTATCACAACATGATTTTACTTTATCATGGTCCACTCCCCATCTTAACATCAGGAGACTCAGAGAAACTCCTAGGCAATCTACAGAACTTTCTATTTTCTATACCAGCAGGAAGAATGCTGTAGGGGGCAGAGTTAACTCAGGCCAATGTAGAGAAAATAATCAGGATATAAGTGGAAACATGTAGGTAGGGCTACAATTTCTTTTTTTTTTTTAAAAAGGCAGCTTCTTTTTCTTCCAAAAAACTTGTTCAGATAAGATTTAAAGGAGCTGCTTCCTGTGCTCCAGGTTTCTAAACACTCTTTTTTTTAATTAAGGAGTTCTAGCAATACAGTACATATACAAGAGCATTAGAACTTTCATGAACAAGTGGCATATACTTTGTAATATAAAAACTTCCACAGCAAAACTTTATTATGGTTGGATAGCTACTATGCATGCATGCACTTGTAAGAGATTCAAGGTCTCCTTACAAAATACTAATTTATGCTGCAGAGTTGAACTGCACACAAGCCCCGGCCCACATTTTAGAATTTACTACACCTGACCAAAACAACAAGCAGCAACTGCCTGCAGGCTTCAGGTGGTGTCCAGTCAGAGAGCTGTCACTGACACCAGCTCCAGTAGCAGGATGGAACCGGGCAGCCAGGAAGGAATTGCCAACAAGACTCAGCTGGGGCAATCTTTGTAACCTCCCCATAACACTGGCACATCCCAGATTAAATTTTCAAACTACTTTAGAATTACCAAACCACTTGCTCCGGCACAGCTACTCAGATTCTAGCAGCCTACACAGAAAAAAAACATTCACAGCAGCAATCTACTTCCTTTACGCTGACAGGCTTGACATGCATGTCTCCAGCCTATCTGCTCCTGTCCCCTGGAAGCACCTGTCTATCACTGAAACATGTGTTTTCCATATGGAAGGATCAGAGAGGGAAGAGATTTAGAAAACCAAATACACAAACAAAAAAAAAACCCAACAAGGTGCTTTTTCCATATAGTTTGATCCCCTACAGTACCAGGCACAGGAACTGAATAATAAAATTAACTAGATGTGAAGTGGGAAAATAGTAAGAAAAAAAGCTAGAATGCTACATGGAGAGTTGTAAATAATTTTTGCATTGTTGCTTTCCAAATTCTATATAGCATAACACAGAACCTTTGTACAGAATACCTGTATCTTCAGTTTATGGACAGGAATTGAAGTCACAAGTATGTAATTGTAAGGCTGAAGCTATGGTTACAGTGAAGGTTTGGAGTTGGAGGTGCTTCGGATTTCATGTTATGAACATATCAGATACCTACCTCAGAAATAACATGGAAACATTATCTGATACTGATAATGTTCTCTGCTTTAGCCTCCCCATATCTTTCTGGATTCAGCTCTTAACTAGAATCCTCTCTGTCCCTTACCTTGAATTTTAATCACAAACTCTTTCTTCTTTGCATAATTGCTGATATAAAGAAAGAAAACACCACACACAAAAAAAACGACCACCTGTTAGGAACTTACTCCCCTCTGTCAGATCTGGTTGAAATCAGCCATGTGTTTCAGATTGTATCAGTCTCGGACTGACAAATAAGATAATTATATAAGCTCTGTTTCCTTTAGAAACTAAATAAAAATATCCAAGAGATCAACTAGTCCATCTCTCATTTGATTGTCCTGTAAACATCATCAAAATTTCCAATCAACCTAGAAATCCAGGGCTAGAAATTTTCTCCTATGACATCCCTTCCACCTCCAGATAATCTAAGAGGGTGCTAAACTGGCCCCTTGGGTCTCTCAGTTGTGACAGAATATATGATATCTTTCACCTCAAATCCAGCTCTGCCTTCTCTCTTTCCCTTCTTTTTCATTCCTCCCTTCACACTCATCCAAACACTGTCAAACACTTTCAGTTCAGGCCTCAATAATCTTGTCCAGACAAGATTTCATTCTGCACCTTAAAATAACATTCATTAGTGGCACATACTAATGGGGTCAAATTCTGTCCTCCATTGCACCTCTATGGTCCCGCTGGAGTCACGAGACAAAAATAATTGTATAACAAAGGTGTAACCAGGGGGCAAAATTTGGCCTACATTCCTTTAAAATAAATCTGCAGCAAGTAATGCCTGTCTACCTCCCCTGAGAATGAGGCCCCTTTTTTTGTTGTTTACTGGGTAGGTTCACATCTATCTCAGCTTGAGTTCTTCATGCTGAATTTATCTGGTTGGTGCAGCTAAGCACAATAGGCAGACTGCTGACAAGATCTAAGCCCAAGTATTCTTGCTCTGAAGTGACTACTTAAAATTGTTCCAGAGAAGTGGTAGTCAGCAGAGGAGAAATGGAAAGGACAACTATTTTTCCAATATTGGAACCAAAAGCACAGCAGGTGAGGAATACGTACCAGCAGAAGGAGGGATCTCCAGGATGGAGGAATGATTTTCACTTGTATTTTCAACACATACAGAAATGATGGTTGATAAAAGGGATATATTCTCTGCATCTGAACAATATGAAGTGTAAAGGAGGAAGGAGAGAGAATAATTGAACTGGCTTTCATGAATGTTACTACATAAACAACAAAGAATGTAAAAAAAAAGCTACTTAAAGAGTGAGGGAAGTAAAACAAAGAGAAGAAACCATTTGTGAATGCTTTTTGGTGG
>NW_009716876.1:0-3467 GCF_000703405.1 Apaloderma vittatum | reverse complement strand
GAAAGAACAGTCTCTAAGATTAGCCCTCTGAAACTTGGCTTCCAAGTATATTCTTACAACACATTACTATCGGACAAAGGAAGAAATATATTCCAAAAATAATATAACAGCACATAGACTTTTTTTCTTTAAAAATAAAATAACAGAGTGTCTCTGTAGTATACATTTGTACTTATTCAGGAAGATTTTCGGTAATTCAGGAATTGTCCAAAGAACTCTCTTATATATAACGCTTCTTGTTTTTTACAAAATCTTTGTAGATTTCTGTCATACAAAAGCGTATACTTAAAAACAATACAAAATCTTACAATGCAGAAATTTGTGTGCCCCTAAATTATTCTTCAATGTATTCTCCCTGTTTTCATACCACACAAAATTTTTGAAGCTATTTCTCTGAACCAAAGAAAAATGCCTTAAATTTTAACTGTCCTTTGAAAATTGGCTCAAAATTTCTTGCTCAGGAATGTCAAGCTGCAAGCTACAATATCAGAACTTTTAAGACAAACTGTTCTCTAATTGCAATGAAACTTAGAAGTAAAAGTGATTAATGTGTATTTGTATCATCCCATGTACTACAGATACAGCAGATTTAAAACATTTTGCATTTGTTTACAAGAATTTGGCTGCTGGCCTCCAGTGAAATACAGGTGAAAAGGTCACTATTTAATGAAATATTTCCAACTGGAAGCAAGCAGAAAGTTATGTCACAAAAGTCATATTTTTTTTTCCCCAAAAAGAGATGTCATATTATAGCAGAAAACAGACTTACTTGTGTGACCAGAAAGATGTAAATATGTCCTATGAGAAAACACATGAGTTCTTTAACTTCATGCTTATCTTTGGACTCTGATCCAGCTGATCTAACAGCATTTAGGGTAATTCTGTTTCAGTCACACTGGCTGCACATAGAAGAGCAGAATGGGACGACAATGTTCACATGTGGTGCAGGAGAGAAGAATAGGTTGCAGCAGCCTGGATATAGAGTCCTTGCAAATATGTGTACTGTATGTAAAGCCTGACTGACCTATAAGGTTACATGCTGAACATTTCGGCATACATGACCAGCATACAATACAGCACAGGTACAATATAAATACATTACAGACACTGTCACATTGAGTTTTGCTGCGACAGAGATTTTAGGACTCTTTGTGCAAGATTTTGCGTATATATTAAGTGATGCTCTCTGCCTCCCAAGTTCTCTATCTAAATAAACAAGACAGATCAGAAAAAGAAAGGAAGCAATGTTATTCCAATTTAGCAGCTATAATCGGAGATACAAAGAATATAAGTGACATGCCAAAAGTCATTAAGTACCTTATAACAGATCTGGAGATTGAGATGAGATGTCCTGGAATCCATTCCACTATTTAGCCAGAAGATGAACCTTGCTTTTCTTAATCATTAAATACTAGAGGTGAAATTTCAACCCACGGGTTGGGTAGTAAAGGATTTCACTATGTTTCTCTACTAGGAAGAGACTTTACTACCATACTAGTGAGTGTGCTGACAGCACATGCTGTTGAATTAGTATGTCCTCAACTGGACGTAGCAATGTTTGTTACAAGATGTTGACAGTTGCATTACAGACTTCCTCAGACTCCTGATTACTTTACAGTCCTGATGCTATTTCACAAGAAAGTCTAAAAACAAAGTAACACAGAATGAAGGAACAGCCAGGTACAGAAACACAAGAATACAGAATGTGTCAAGTGTTATTTGTAAGAAAAGGAAGAGGTAAGAAGTAGTAACAATAGGTGCCAAATGCTAACAGGAGAAACTCCCTTATAATAAAATGGTGACCAAAAGCAGGCAATATGGACCAGTTTGTGAGCTGTAGCAATACAAGGCAAAAATTAAAACTGTGTTCTGATACTAGAGAGGTGCATCTACCTTGATAACAATCTGGAAATAACAAAACTGAAGCACATTCCTAGCACAAAATATTTACTGTTAGAGGACTAGGGTAGTTTTCTACCAAGATAACCTCGTTCAAAGAAAGTAAAAATACAAATATAATAAATCAGTGTTAGGTTTTTCACTGTCGTAGATCACCTCATCCGGCTCAACAGTGTTGCCTGCTATATTAGGGACCAAGAGTCAAAGTTGCCAACATTCTGTCCCTGACAGACTGTTTTCCACCCAGAGCAGCAGTAGTTGCTTTGAAAATTAAAACATATAGGTATATAGTGCCTCACATTTTAGAAAAATGGAGAAGAATGAATGATGCAGTCTTTTTTCCCTGTCCTAAAAGTAAATATTTTTTAATTTTTTTTTTATTTAAACTAAACAAAAAGGGGCCTGCAGGAGCTGGTCAATAAATCAGTTGGTTCATGCTCAATTTTATGCACCTGCATAAGCTTACTGATGTGCAGTTCTGTTATTAGAGTTATGCGACCAATACTTTGCTAAATCATTGATGACTGTCATTCAGAAGAACGGAATCTGTCTTTGAGGTCTTCAGGACATGGGACTGTCTTGCTTTTTTATGAACTTCTGGGATGAGGTTAATATAATTAAACACAGTATGCTTTACCTTTAGAGCCACAGTTGCAAAGAAACAATCTTAGCTCATCCTCACTTAGCTGTATCCTCAGTTGGAGGATACATGGTAGACAAAGACTAAATGAGGGAGCATGGATATATAACCCCGCAAGCTATGCTTCTTCCATTGTACCATATGGTGTAGGCCTTCCTACGCAGTATCAGGAAGCACTGCCATAGCTCCACACTGTCACAGCCACATCTGGGAGATGCTGATGTTGAATTTTGTTGACTTCTTGTACAAAATGTGTTTCCTTCTAACAAAAATCTAACAAAATCTTCTAAGTGAAGAGTTGTTTTTCCTTCTGAATGCTCTCAGTGGCTTAAATCAAATTTTCTTGAAATGAAAAATTAAGACTTCTGTGAAATTGCAAAACTTCATTTCTGAAATTAAATCACTAGAACTGCTGTAAACAAGCACAGGAAGAACTGCAGTCATCACATGCTTTGCATACTCTAGAAAGAAAAAAAATCTAACTTTATTTGGGGAACCGAAAAATAAAAAAAAATCAAAACTTTTTTCAAAGTGGAATACTGATTGACTTCAAGGTCTAGAAATTACTATGAATCATAGAATCATAGAATCATAGAATCATAGAATGTTAGGGGTTGGAAGGGTCCTCTATAGATCATCTAGTCCAACCTCCCTGCCAGAGCAGGATCCCCTAGGGCAGCCACACAGGAACGCATCCAGGTGGGTTTTGAAAGTCTCCAGAAAAGGAGACTCCACACCCTCTCTGGGCAGCCTGTGCCAGTGCTCTGTCACCCTCACAGTAAAGAAGTTTCTCCTCATGTTGAGGTGGAACTGCCTATGTTCTAACTCAAACCCTTGTCCTATTACTAGGCACCATCTAAAAGAGACTGGCCCCTTCTTGCCACCCACTCCTCATACATTTATATACTTTAATAAGATCCCCTCTCAG
>NW_009716875.1:0-11747 GCF_000703405.1 Apaloderma vittatum | reverse complement strand
GCGCCATTTTTCCCTCCTCTCAGGGGTTTCCCCGAGGGGAGTTTTCAGTAAGGCGGATATAGAAAGCTTTATAAATACGGCTGTAACTGATTATTCGTTTATTATATGCACCCAAGCCTTATTCAAAACTACTGGAAAGCTCTCAGAACTTGCAGGAGTATTGATTTTAATATTGGTTGTTAGTGCTTAGTCACCTTTTGGGGGATGGATTCTGCGAGCATAAGAAGAGGCACAGATTCTTATCTGGGCTTGGACTGGGTCGAGTGGGCCCACAGTTTGGGCAGGACTCACCACGAGTACCCCAGTGCTGTAAGAAATGCAGCACTTTCTTGTCTGCTGGATGTAATTGGGTTTTTTCTATTCAGAAAGCTGTGCTACTATGGCAAAATTACAGCCAGAAACAAGTTTTATGTGTTACAGGCACTGAAAGAACTTAAATTTATATAAATAAAGATAAACCTTCACCCTGTCAACAGGCAGCCAGTCTTAACCACAGCGTCAGGGAGCTAGGGCTGGGATGGGCTCACAAAATTGAAATTTGCGGTGGAAGCGTTGGGCAGAAAACATCTCCCTCGGTTGCACACCTTGTGATCAGCAACCGTGTTCCTGGGATGGCAAAGTTGCCTACTGCACTGTTTTAAGTCTTTGAGTACCTCTTGAAGTAGGAGCGACCAAAATCACTTGAAGATGCCCTGTTAGACCTACTGACTCAGTAGCCAAGAGTGGCTCCGATTCTGACCTTATGAGCGGACATTTTTCTACCACCTGGTCCTGACACAGGTGTCTGAGCAGTTACTACTGTTACATCTGGTGTTTATAGGTAGCCCTAGCAGAAGGGGTAAACAGAACTGCTCTTAATTACACTTGGAGATCCTCAGAAGGGAGCCTCAGGAATGTTTGGAGGGCTTCCGTGATGCTGCTCTGCCAGACTGCAGCCCATCAGGTGGTGGAGCCTTGCACGCTCTGAAGGAACTGGGATCAGATTAAAGTTGAACTTAGAATAGCGGTGATTGCTGAGAAATGCGGTGTCCAGTTGTCCATTGCGCTGAAATCAATGGTTACCCTACTCCCACCATCTGCCACTTAATTTTGTCATTCCCAGTTTCTGCTGATTTGGGATGCTTTGAAGGAAAGTTTCACATTTCTTGCAGTTAAACTTCAAGAGCAGCAGTTTCTACTCATTTCCCTGTGGAACTGGCTGACATTGCTGGTGGCTCTGAGACTCTTGCTACCACAGGCCTGGCTGACCCCATTGAGAAGTTTAATGTTCCCTTTGGTGCCTTGTTGGCTTTTGTGGATCATTGCTGGTGGGTCAGTGAGGGTCATGCAGGGCTCCTCCAAAATTTGTTGAAATCAATGGATTGATTTGAGGCCAAAGGTGGAAATGGGATTTCAGGTTTTTGCACTGTTCCATCCTCAGACTTGTCAAGAGAGCCCTGCTGATTTTACAGAAGGGCTTGGTACAAGTAGAAGACCTCTCACTGAGGCTTTGCTGATGCTCAGCGTAGGATCAATTTGCCTGGACCCTGACAAAGATGTTTGGATTCTCTTACCTGGACAATAAGGTAGGGAGAGCCACGGCAGCGGTTGCGTTGGAAGGTATTTGGGTTAAGTGTTGGGACTGTTTAGACTGTCTGACAACCGCTTAGGAGATCGAGCTGTTCTGACTCCAGAGAATTTAATAACCAGTTGTAAGGTCACTTTGACCGTACTGGTGTTGTTAGTATGGAAATGATGTAAATGAATGATTATTCATCTGGTGAAAAAAAGATACCCTAAAGGTGTTACAGGATGTTGGACTGTCTTTAACTGAGTCATGTCAGTAAACGAGATGGCCTGAGTCATAAAATGGCCTGTTTGAGTTATGGTTCTTTGGGGTGGTCTGCCCATTGTTTCTAGCTCTTAAACCCAGAAGAGGTGCCTATGGAGACAGGACCAACTGCTAACCAACTTTTGACAGTCCTCTGATTCTAATAACAAAAAAATGTTAGCTTTGTCTCTTGCTTTTTGCTGAAGTAAGCCCCTCCCTTTCGGTAATGCTTTTCATGTGAATGGTCAGCACTGAACTTTTGCAAAACTAACATGTGTTATTTAAGTTATATCTCATCCGAAAATAACCCGAGGGCCAACCAGGCAGGACTGGGCAATACCCACAGATGGGAATTTTAGTCTGAACACAGACTGGCATTCAAACCTGACAGCCATAAACATTTCTCCTCCCTGATTTCTCTCAATGCTGACCGCACAGGTTCTGTGGCTGCTCACTGTGTCTCTTTGCATGCATGTGAAGTGCGCAAATAATCCTTTTTGTCAGAAAGATATAAAAAAATTCTCAGCGTATATTCAATTTTAATTACTGCAAGACGGAAATGCTTCCCATCGAAACTGCCGGAGTTTTATGTATCTTTTCTTCATTCCATTAATTATTTACCTTCAGTTTTAATAATACAGTTAAGGGCACTATATATAGCTTATGCTCTATCAATAAATCATGCTTGCGCGTCTTCATATTTATCCTATAAATTATAAGTGCCAACACGCTTGCGTGGATCTCTTAAGCTATTCTAGCAAAGAAATTCCCACCAGAGCATCTCTAAGAGTCTTTGGAGGTGAACTCGAACATTCCTCACTTAAGGAGAGCTATTTTATAAAATTTTAAAAAGGTCATCAGTCTTTTCACAGGCCCCGACAATCTCCCTCTTCCCCTTCTAGCTCGCCACAACTAAATGGTTTCACAGGACTTACTGGGTGATGATTTTTCTCTTGCAAAGCAGAGACAAGCATGAGAGCCTACAGCCGAACGCTTTCTCACTGGATTATAACAGGGAAGGGGGCAGAACGGCAAAGATAATAGGACAGTAGCCTTGGTGGCATTAGAAAGAGTAAATCTGTAAATGCAACAATATTGTCTGTGTTGCAGAGATGATAAATGTTAGGATGAGTTGTCTAAGAAGCAGGTGACCGAGGAGACAGATAATCCTACAGGTTTGTTGCCAGAAGGCGGAAACTGAAGTCGAGCTCTGAGTAACTGGAGAGCGGGACAGTGGGCAGCACGCAGGTCTGCGTGGGAGAGGAGAACATGATAATGAGAGATCAGTCCAAGATACAAATCCTTGCTTGTGTTCCTGTGTGTAGAAGAGTTGAGTCTGGTAGGACAAAATGTTCAGCAGTAAGTTGTCACCTGTGCTAAAGATTCAACTCCAGGAGGGACTAAGCACTGAGTGGTGATAGATTGTGTCTCAGAGGTGTGGTTGCAAGAACAACAGACATCTGCAAGAATCCATCTGGAAGAGCAAGAGCCCTGAGCCAGCAGAGCAGGGACTTACAGCGATGTCGTGCACAGCACATTGGGAGTCTCTGGGGTAGTAAAAAACACACGTGTTCTTAAAGAAATGCGTGTGCGTGACAGCACAGCTGGACTGTGACCAATCAATGGCAGCTTTCTTGCTTGTGAGAGAACACAGTAGGTGAGCAGAGATGGAGTGTGTGTCCAAATATCCTTGGAGATCCAGCCACAGAGCCTTGAACAGCTTTTTCTGAGCTTTTTTTCTGCAGCTCTCATTTACTTTTGGGGCGGAACGCTGGGACGCCACAGCAGTAACACGTCATTGGGCAAAGGCTGCCGGGCATCCCTGAGACTAGGTAAAGCAGTAATGTTTTAAATCAAACCTCTACTTGGTCACCAATAAAAAGCACACATCCATGCCCAATGTGAATTGATTTAACTGTGTAAATGAGGGGGAAGGCTTGTGTGCTTTAAGAGCCCAAAACAGCAGAGTATTTACTCATCTCTAGCAATGCATCTGCCAAACATTATGTTGGCTTTTGACAGCTAGTATGGGATTTCCTCCTTATTGTTTGTTTTATCAATTGTTTCTATAGAAATGAAAATATCCTGAAATAACACACGTCTTCAGCAAATAAAGATGTTTCTTGCTCAGTCTGTTTAACATATTCATATCACACTGCGTTTTTCTCCCCTCATTACAACACAGGAATAAAATCCAGCTAAAAGCAAGCTGCTGTGCAACTGCAACTCCAGGGAGCAGACTGCTGTGGAAATTAGAAGGGGCAGTCAAGCAAATGTGTTTCTCAAGTCAGGTCATTCTCTGAATACGCTGAAGAGTATTGCAGGTGAAAATCAATGTTTGCACAGATGGTGAATGCGTCATCCTTGAAAGTCGCTGCTTCACAAGAAAGAGTAAATTAAAATGGTCTTTGAGCTGACCCCACCTGACAATGCCCTCTGCCCCTGCTCTCACTGAGGAAAGAAACATTTCTGAAATCCAGCTTCAGAAATTTGGCTGGCTGAGGACAATGTCTCTCAGAGTTGCTGCTGCAGGATCTGTCTGCCAAAATCTGAGTGACGTCACGGATGCATTGAAGTCCACTGTCATAAATTTTAAAGGAAGTCTGTCAAAGCACCTAAGCCTGATATTTCACGCAATTTAAGACAGTTTAAAGCACTGGATATGCTCAAACGATTATTCTCCGTGGAAAATCTCCTGAAGAACTGGCTGTTGTGTTGGCAATTCAGGAGCATTCCTTTCTTCGCTTCAGATTTTTTACTGTTGTACCATGGGGAAAACCGTACACTTCTGCACCTGAACAGAATGAGAGTGATGCCTATGTGTTTTATCTGAAACTCATCCCTACTAACCAGAATATATACTGAAAGGAGCACCATGGGAATCTCACCTCTCCCAGGCTCCAGCTCTTGCACCCTGGGAACAGAAAGTGTGGCCTCCACAGCGCGCTCACTTTAGGGAGCTCAATATTCAGTGTAGGTACATGCACACCAGCTAGCTTGTACTGCCTGTGGACCCAAGCCTGAAGTATTTAAACTCCAAATAGCTGTGCTAATGCTGCTGGCTCTGCCACGAGTTTTTAACAGTGATGATCATGATGTTCTGATGATTTAAGTGGTCTGGCAGAACTAACTGCAGTCACACGGAGTTGGGTTTTTGCCTTCATCTGCGGAATTGTAAAGGCCTGTGGTGAGTAACTGTGCCCCGTCCTCGTCAGTACTTCCCTATGGAGTCTTAAGAGGCCAGAGCTGGAGTCCCATCTCCTTGGGAGTGACCTGAGAAGTGCTGGTGGGCTCCCAGAGGAACATGGTGGTGGTGTGCATTTTGCTTCTCAAGTAGCAACACATGATGCTTCACCTGACTTTCTGGGTGAGAAGAGGCAAACAGCCTAATGAGAAATAACTATCTAAAAGGACAGCCCAGCAAAGTGAAAGAGAAGCCTGAAAGAGGTATGCTAAGGGAACTACCAGAAGTGGATTGTTGTCACATGGGATATCTGATACCCAGATGTGGCACTGCTATGTATTTGTGAGTCCCTTTTGACCTCTGTTGCCCCATACACTGAAGAAGTGGCTTTGCCAGTCTTCTGCAGTGTAGGAACCTGGCACTCTGTTTTTCCAGAGGCCCAGTACCTGGCACCAGGACAGGACTGTTCGCTCACAATGTTACTTGAGGATGGAAGTAAGGTTTCAGCTGTACACACTTCTCTACCAGGTTAATGCTCATTATTTGTCTGACAACAAGTTCTTTTCAGTGTTGGTTTGGGGGTTTTTGTTTCTTTTTTTCAGAGGTATTTGTAGCTATTACAGAATCACAGAATGCTAGGGATTGGAAGGGACCTCTGAAAGTCATCTTGTCCAACTGCCCTGCCAGAGCAGGATCACCTAGAGCAGGTTGCACAGGATGGTGAACAGGCAGGTTTTGAATGTCTCCAGAGATGGCTCCATAACCTCTCTGGGCAGCCTGTTCCAGTGCTCTGTCACCCTAACAGTGAATAAGTATTGCCTTATGTTTAGGTTGAACCTCCTGTTTTCCAGTTTGTGACCATTGCCCCTTGTCCTGTCACTGGACATCACTGAGAAGAGTCTGGCCCCATCTTCCTGACACCTACACTTTAGATAGTTATAAGCATCAAAGAGATCCCCCCTCAACCTCCTCTTCTCCAAGCTAAACAGACCCAGCTCTCTCAGCCTTTCCTCATATGGTAGATGCTCCAGTCCCCTCATCATCTTAGTGGCCCTGTGCTGGACTCTCTCCAGTAATTCCTTGTCCTTCTTGAACTGGGGAGCCCAGAACTGGACACAGTACTCCAAGTGAGGCCTCACCAGGGCAAAGTGGAGGAGGATGTTGACCTCCGTCGACCTGCTGGCCACACTCTTCTAAATACACCCCAGGATGCCATTGGCCTTCTTGGCTGCAAGAGCACATTGTTTACTCCTGGTCAGCCTGTTGTCCACCAGGACTCCCAGGTCCTTCTCCACAGAGCTGCTTTCCAGCAGGTCAGCCCCCAACCTGCACTGATCCATGGATTGCGAACTCTCCTGACAGTTGCCTATGTCAGGAGTAAAGAGGTTGACAGTAGCCAGAGGAAAGCTGGAAGGCGGAGAGCTGTGCTCCTGGTAGTGGCCAGCGGTACTGCTAGAAACACCAACATTTAAAACCCCTTTTCCTCAGTAGCACAGTTGCAGGGGAAACAGCAGAGATCACTCCAGTGCTTGCTCAGGGTCACCCTGTGGGAGCATTGATTGCTCAGATACGCGTGTGCACCTTTTCATTGTGGTTTGTCACTGAGGGCCATGCATTCTAAAAGATGTGTTTGGCACTGGACAATGGTCCTGAGCGCTGGCAGGCTGCCTTCTAGAAGCATACCGCAGTAGCAACTGCCCAGCTTTCTTCCCGTGGGAAAATGTTGGGAACTCTCCAAATTATCGACTTGGCTCTGCAGTGGCACTGCCCAGATGGCTGTTCTGCATCAGAAGTCATGAGCCGTAGAGGTCAGTGGATAGGTTTGGGCTTCCAAGTTTAACTTGAGAAAGAAGCTGGCCAAGACCCTGACAGTTGGGTATTTCCTGCTAAGGACCAGAGGCTTTCCAGCCACACCTGCCACATTTCGGTGCTTGGGGCCATTAGCTAGGATTGCTCTTCTGGTCAGCCACGGTGTCTAAGGATCTCTTTTTCCTGTTTATTATAACAAAACATTGTGAACAGATTCTTCCATTGCTACTCCCTTCAATATACAAAGCCCCTCTGTGCTGAGGAGAGAGAATCTGGGTGCTCAAATTCCTTGTCATTGTCTGTAGCACCGCGTTAAAATTGGGATGCCTTTACAGTATTTGTAAAGAAGACCTCTGCCTTCACTTGCTCCAAAGGAGTTTTTGGACAGAACCTGGCTAGTGTTAAACTGAGCTACCAAGTCCCACTGAAAGCGTACAGCAGCTCAGGCTTGGCACAACATAAGCAGGAGCACCAGGCTTAAAGGATGTTGCTGGACTATTGTGGGCATGGCCTTTTGCTGCTGCTTGTCTCTCAGAGCGTCTGCCCAGTTTTCTGCAGGTGTTTTTAGCATGGGAAGTGTCAGCACCTGCAGAAAACAAAACCCTGAGTGCGCAGAGAAGGGCAGAGGCATCTCTAGGTCCTTGATGCTGCCTTCAAGTCCTATCCGGGCCTAAAGAGGACAGTGTCTGTTCTGTCTCTCTCTGTGGAGGTTGGAGATGTCTTCCCTCAGCAGCAACCTCAAAAGGAAGAGCAACAGTTTGAAGAAGCAGAAAAAAAGAAAGATTTGGATTCTGCTCCACTACAGTTAGCAGAGCAGTAGCCTTTGCTTGTTCCTAAGTGCTTCTTGGGAGTGACTCCAGAGAGTGCTGTAACGGGAGATGAAGCTCTCGGTGACAGTGGTAGGGACAGAACTAGGAAAGGTTTCTCAGGACGTAAAGATTGAAAAAGCTGGGAAATAAGAAGTTGTAGGGGATGGTGATTGTTCACGTATTGGAAGTAGCACATCAGACGGAGCAAATAAGGGGAAGATAGAAATAGGAGACAGGTGCCAAATCTGAAAGGCGCAAGCCGGAGGAATAGATGAGAAGGGAGAACATTTCATTCCGAAAAGAAAGAGCGAATGTCACTGCAAATTCAGATGTATCTGCACAACGTGGCAATAACATTGCTAAGCCTAGAGCTTGAGAACAGACACCACTGCCACCAGGAAAGAGATGGGTCCCTAGAACTATGACCGTCGCACTGAGAGTCAAAATGTCCCTTTGAAATGAGGCTTCTTTTGTCAGCACCAACATTTGCATACAAAGATTTTACAACTGAAGAGACAATAGTGCCATTGTCCTCTTTTCCTCCAAGACGGCAGCACACTACAAGCACTGGAGGATGTAATCCAAGTGCTAATAAATAATTGATGTCTCCCTTCAGCTTTTTACCTACTAAAAGGATATCAAAGCTCATTTTGTGAATGGTCCAGACAGATTCTCTGTTGCTATATCCACAATTTAATTCATAAATACTGCACTAAGCGTTAATATTGAAGCAATGCAGCGTTCTCTCTTTGCAGGCTTTGTAAAAGATAATAGACATGTTTTGGATTACACAGACTCATAAACAGATACAGTGAAGGAAATGCCACTGTGACTCCAATAGATGTTTTAATTTGTAATTTGAAAAAGGCAGAGCTTATAATTAACTAGGAACATGCCTCTTCTTTTAAATTAAAAGCCTGACTGAAAGCCCATTGAAATCAGTGGACTTGCTCCTTACCAGTAGTCTGCATAGTTCTTTGGCAGCTCACACAAGTCGTAGGACAGCATGAGACTTTATATTTAGCAAAAGCTGCTCTCTTCCAATACGCTTATTTGCATAAGTCAACTAACGAACCATATGTATTGGAAATACTCTTTCCATTTCTGTCAGCTTTGGGGCAGCATGTGGCAGTTTCTTAACAGTATATATTAATTTACGCTATTTTGGGGGAGCAGAAGAGAAGTAATTTGAAGGCATCATACTGCAGTTTCCCTGGTAGGAGTCTCCTCTGGATAAAAGGCTTAATGTGTTTCTCTTGCAGCAAAGCGCTCTGCAAGTTTTGATGGTCAGAAATGCTCAGGATCTTGATAGCTGTCTCATCCGATAAGACAGACAGCAGGCTCTCAGGTATATCTTAAAACGGTAGCAGATCTTTGCAAATTTAGCCCAAATGTCGTGTCTCACTAAAGAGCAGAGCAAAATTCTGCCTATTAAATCGGTGCAGTGGCCCAGGAGAGCTCCAAGGAAGGATTATTGAGGTTTAAACAGAGGCATGCTCTGAGTGACAGGGGACTGATCTTAAACTAACACAAACTGCAGTTCCTGCCGGCACCAGCGTCTTCTTGCTCTGAATAGAGGCGGCAGCGCTACAAATGCGTGTTGTCTCTGTTCTTTGCTAGCTATTTAGAAAGAGTGAGTGACCAGGCACAAAGCCCAGAAGAGAGAGTGAATTTTTGCAATATGGTACACGTATTTTGCAAGCCAGCCTGCAAACTGCTTGTCACATTTTTTGGTGCTATATACATAAATATTCATAATTAATCTGTGTTGGAATAGAGGGGAAAGCTTCTCAAGAACAAAAATAACCCCTTCAGGCAGCTCATACCAGTGACACTGATCCTCTGCATTTCTGAAATTAAAAAATGAGCTTCTTTACATAGATTTTGCAGTATTCTCTGGAATCCAAGCTTCGTTTTTTCCCTTATTCCTTCATGTGATGTAGGTGACCCTGATAACAGAGACTGATACCTCAAATCTGGAGCTAGAAAGGTGAAAATAAAGGCACCAAGTGAGAGGTGACATTTCTAACACTTAAATCACAGGGATATCAACCTTCATTTTCCCTTCTCCAGGGCTCTTTCGTCTCTAGGCTTTGTCCCACATCTTGGTTTCAGGTGCCAGCAGGTGGGAAGATCTATGGGCCAGTGCCTTTCAGATCGAAAGCCTGAATTCAACTGGGGCTTACGTATCCTCTGAGACAACTTCATCCCTGAAAGGTGGAAGGGCCACTTAGCCACTCCTTGGGACTGCTTGCAGCCATTAGCCCGGCAACACCCAGGTCTGGTGTAGATGCAATAAATCAACATCAAAAGCAGAGTGTCTGTGGAAATGAAAATAAATTAAAAACCTGGGCTGCCCCAAAGCCCGCTGTGTATTAGACATATTTATTAAGGGCAACTGTTCAGGCTGGGATGGCAGACAAATCTGACAGGCTGAGCTCTGCTGGGTCTTTGTTTTCCATCCTTGTCTGACTCAGCTTTTCAATTCGATGCTCTTCTTCCTGGGCTGCTTGGCTTGCGCAGCTGACACCTCTCTGGTGCACAGCCTCTCCCTGCTCTCTGTACACAGGGGGCCCCTGACTTCAGAAAGCTGTCACCCCTTCTTCCTTAGTGAATTGGGGTTCTTATTCACAGCTGTCTTGTGATATACCAAATCCCCTTTTTTCTACCTCCCTTCATGGTGTCTTAAACTGTTGCTTTTTGACAGTCCCTACAAGTAGAAATTTGGCGCAAATAGAATGTTCAGCCGAGATTTCTCCGTGCACAATCCTCTGGCTTGGCACGTTTCCCTTCTAACCACAGCACACTGTCAGGCCCCAGCACAGCCGCAGACACCCATACCATAGTGTTTATAAGGTCACTGAAACCATCTAGACAAACGTAGACCGACTGACCAAGCAGAACAGGGTTTTAATTTCCTCTTCCCCTATAGATGTTGGTGGGTAAGGCACTCCTTACGCATTCTTTACGACTCCTTCCCTTGTCCCAGATGTGACCTGCTGCTGGCTACCTTGTCCCCAAGAGATCATTTCCCGTTGTGCCCCTGACCGCAAGGATGCAGGGTAATTTAAATGTGTGTTTTCATGTGGTTTTATACACCTGTGTAGTACTGCCTTCAGCTGCGTGCATCCAGGAGCTTCTCTCCAGGGCTGAGAGGAGCAAAAGCTGGACTGGTTTGTACATATATATTGGATGCAGCCAGACAAATGCCAGTCCTGCCAGGAGGACATGTCCTCAGGGAAGGACAAGGCACATGTGGCTGTAGCTACCGTGGCAATAGTTGTGCTGCAGTGTGATCCAGAGTCACGGGAGGCAAAGAGAATTTGTCAGTTGTCTCTCATAGACATCCTATACCTCCAAAAATGGATGAGTTTCTCCATCTGGCACAAGCCAAGTCTTGTCCGATGCTATGAATATCCTGAAATTCAGATTTAGCAGGCCCCAGTGCTTCTAGAAAATCACAGCTTTGGGGCTTTTTTCTCTGTATGTTCACATACCAAGCACCTTTCCCTGTTCTACAGTCCTGCTAACCAACTTCTTACACAACCTGAGTGTCTCAAAACTGAAGTGGAGTTTCCCAGAGCAGCATGCCTGAAAAGCAGCAAGCGTGTTGTGGCAGGAGTAGAGGTGTGAATATTGAAGTGAAGGTTGATGCTTCGAGTGTGCTCACTTGCCTGTTTGCCAGGATTTTATGAAGCATTTAAAATATATACTGCTCTAGGGCATGGAGAGAGAGAGAGAGAGAAACGGATCAGATGAGAAGAGCCTCAAAAGGCGTGGAGTGCAATGAAACATGAAGCAAACACGCCGAGTTAAGATGGTGTAGCACACCAGTCCTGGTCAGCAGGAGAGCAGATGATGACTGGATGCGTTGAGCGCAGGATGCAGGCAGGAGGAAGAAATATTGACAGTGCAGGAGGCTGCAGTAGTGGGGTGGAAACCTGTGCTGGAGGCAGGTGAAATCGTAGGAAAGGCTGAGGCAGCTGGGAAGGGGAGGAAGGGGCAGGAGCAGCGAGGTGCCCCCAGTCCCTCTGCCAGCTGCTTCTCCGACTGAGGGGAGGCGAAAAGGTGGGCAGCAGGGCCGGCGTGCTGAGACAGCTCCTGTCGCACCGGAGGCAGGAGAAATCCCCTTGCG
>NW_009716874.1:32051-32403 GCF_000703405.1 Apaloderma vittatum | reverse complement strand
TGCCCCCCAGGATCCCACTGGCCCTCTTGACTCTCTCCTCTAGGAGCTCCCAGCAGCTGTGGGAATATGCTGTCACATGTGGGAAATGCTGCTGTACCCAGTCCTGTATAACCAGCAATCCCAATAGGAAACCCACCCCGTAGGCCTTGCTCTCTCCTGTTGGAAGCGCAGCTGGAGTCACACCTGTAGGACCAGCACATCCCCATAGGAACCCCTCTTACACTCACCCTGTAGGTCTTGCTGTCACCTATAGGATCCAAGCTCGTGACAGCGACACCTTGGGCCGCCTCTTCTCCTCCCCCAGACCCCGTGGTGGGTGCTGCGATGCTGCAGCCCTCACCCAGCTCTGCCC
>NW_009716874.1:26560-32029 GCF_000703405.1 Apaloderma vittatum | reverse complement strand
AGATCCCATCCAACTCACGTGGATTTGTGGGGCCAGGTGCGAGGGAGGATATCGCTAGGTGCCCCCAGGTTGTGAGGCCACGTCACAGGGGGCAGACGTCACCACTTCTGGAGCCAGTGGGTGCCAGGAGACAGGACATGGTCACTGCGGTCATCCCACAGCGGCCTGAGGTGCCCTGAAACTTCAGGTCCCAACAGCCTGACCTACAGGAAACAACACAAACTGGGGGTCTAAGGGAAATAAACCCGGTGGATTTTCTTTTTGGTTTTGATCTATGCAAAAGTAAAGACCCTGCCCCAGGTGAGCCTGTGGAGCAGACACAGCTGCTGCAGCGCACTTTGGCCCCAAAGGACAGCAGGCGGCCAAGCTGAGAGGGAAGTACCCATAAAGAGATGTTATGAACACATGAATAGGTGTTAGCTCCTCTCCAGACTCTCTGAGCATCACCTGGTTTCCCAAAATAAGCCTGTGGAAGCCAATCTACTTACATCACTACACAGTGGTCACGTACGCCGGCACTTCAACAGGCTGCTCTCTCTTTCGCAGTCGTCCTTCCCCTTCTTTTCCACTTCCTGCCCCTGTCTTCTGTTTTGTCTTCTGAAGCTTTGAATCTCAGCTTCAGTCCAGCAAATGGTTTTCACACCTGCCTGTGGTTTCCAGGGCGTGGCAGGAAAGCGTCTCCCTGAAGGAGCTGCAGCGCAGAGGCGTCTGTTTGCTAAAACTCCAAGCTGCCAACCAGAGAACCGGCCTCTACGGACGGCTGCTTGTGACGTTTCAGCCCAGAAAATACGATTCAGATGCCGAGCTGCCCTATAACAGTTTTGGGCCTGGTAAGTGACATCCCTGTTGGTGTGGCTTAGGTAAAGTAAGAGATGACCAAAGTCTTCCCTGACATCTTTAAATGTAGTGTTTGTAAAGACAGAGCAGCTGGCACCAGAAAGAGAAAGGGAGAGGATGGTATTGCTACAGGTTGAATCTAGAGGAAAACAGCCTCTTTTTTTCTCAGCTTGCTACAGACATACATGTTGCACCAGGAATGAGTGCTGGTGATTAAAGAGCTGGCTTTCCTCCTTCTGAACCCACAGAAACAAACCCCTGGATTCCTTGTCATTAAAGATCTCATGGCATTCTTTGTACAAGTCAAGCTGTTCATGCGTATGTCTTACAGTAGGTAAAAAGCTTTTGTCACTTACTCTTTAATTGCAAAATGGAAAATGGATTTTCCTTTTCCTTCCCAAGTTGCCACATTTCCATCCTTCCAGCTGGTGAGGAAGAGACAGCACAGGTGAGACCTGTGGTGTGTGGAGGCAGCTGGTTACTCACTCTGGTGTCTTCTCACCACTAGTTGTCCTTTTTCTCCCTCTTGCTGCGTGCTCTGTCAGCCAAGAGAAGGATATTCTCCTTTGTTGTGGGCTGGACACAGCTCTGGCCTTGGCAGGGGGTGGGTGATCCCGCTGTCGGCTTTGGGCCGTGCAAGTCTCCCCAGAAGAGCTTCTTTCCAAAATGCTTGCCCTGCCTCACACTCGCTTTTCAAACTCGTATGCAGGGGACATCGTGGGCCTTTACGATTCCGCTGGCCAGGGCGATCCGCTCTCCACAGGCATCGTCACGCGCGTCACCTCCAGAGCAGTGACTGTTGCCTTTGAGGAATCCCGTGATGGCCTGCTGAGCGTGGACCGAGACGGCTCCTACCGCCTGCTGAAGTTGGCCAACGACGTCACCTACAACAGGCTGAAAAAGTAAGGGCCACGGGGCTGCAGTTCACCAGCGGTTGCTGCTCAGGAGCGCAAAAGCCAATTGAAAATTGCCAAAGTTATTCTGGAAAAGCTCTCCTGAGGCAGATCTGGGTGTGCTTCACCAGCCTTGTTTTCTCTCCTTGCCTGCCTTATTCCTCTTAGTCCCGTAGCAGCTCCACTTAGGGGAGGTGGCCACGTTTTGGATGCGCCTTTCTTGTTCTGCTCGTTGCTGAGGGAAGCCCTGCTGAGATATCTCAGTTGGATAAGTTGTGCTACAGCGTCACAACAGCCTGGACGTAGCTGCTGGCTGGTTTCATCCTGCTCTTCCCTCTTTGGCCCCACACCTAGCTACATATTTTGGTCCCGTGTTGTTGTTGTACCACCTCTGGTACTCACAGTCTTCTGTCACTGGGCCCTAAGGTGCATGGGAATCTCTGCAGGAATTCATGCTCTGATCGTAACCTGGCAATTTTCTTCTGTGACAGGGCTTTAAATGCACTCAAGCAGTATCGTGGTGGTCCAGCCTCAGATCTCATCGACATCCTCTTCTTTTCTTCTGATCCGAGCGCATTTGGTGAAACAAGTAAGGATGCTTCTCTATAAGATTTTATACCAGACTGGTGGCAGGTGCTGGGTTGATCTTTCTAGAGAAATTTCCTGCACCCTCAGGGTCCGAGTCCCTGGACTTACTGCCAAGCACACGCATCGAGACTGCTCCTGGTTTTAATCTGTCTGGGTGTGTGAAGCTGAGAACCACGAGGTGGTCCAGGAAAGACCCAAGTACTGAACGTGAATAATACTTAATGGTGCAGCTGGCAGTATGGAACCCTTACTTTTCGTGCTGGTTTGTGGGTCACTGGACACACTCTGCTCATGTAAAGGCCCTTGTGATGCTGGAAGAGAGACCATTCAGCTAGCTGACGCTCCCTTTTCTCAGCGTGCCAAGTACAGCTGAATTCTGGCATAAAACAGGCAGAATTTGCAACGAGGAAATTTGTTTGCCCACATTCATGAGCCTGAAATTCAATTTAGTTTATGAGGCATTTCTTATTTTCTTCCTGCCCCAATACCATCCATAAACTTCGAATATCAGAAACTGCCAGCGCAGCTGAAAATCCAATAACTCCACCTTTGTGGGAATTAAGTGACTGTGGAGCTACTGCAGTTCCAAACAGCACGGGAACACTTGTATTTTTGTTTTTACAGCTTCCTGATTGCGTTCAGTCAAGTTGGAAATGTGCAGGCTGCTTTGCTTTCCTCAGATACTTAAAATCCCACAACTTGGCAGCTGTCAAAAAATTGCATATAAGTCGAATCCCCTTTTACTCAGATCCTTTTCCATGGAAGTCTGTGGAATAACAAAAGATGAAATCACGCAGCTCCCCCTTTCAGACAAACCGTGGGGAAACCAAAGCTGCTCGGCTTCCTCCCCCCAGCCCCTTGCACTCTGGGCTTGCTGATGCAGCTTTTCTCTTGCTTTGGGTGCTGTGTCTCGTTGTCCACAGTGACTCTCCTCTTTCATACACGCTCCCATTCCCCTGCGGTTCACTCCAGACCAGGCTTCTGACACCGTACACCAAGGATGAAGAATTAATGTCAGTGTGAGTCGTAGCTCTAAGTGCTGAGCTTAGTCTCAGTCGAACCTTTTAGCCTTTTGGCTACCGAGGGACCTTGGGTTTTTAATATTAGATAAAATAATTAAATGTTAATGAACTCACTTTCTCAGCAGCTTCGACTCCACATTTTTCCTTGTGGAAGCAGTGCTGCCTCTCTAATGAAGAGAAAAAAACCCTCCTTTTCACCAAATCGCTCAGATGTGCCCAACCAAGCACAGAGATGAGTTGTTTGTTTCCCCAGCACTGAAAATAGGGATGGATAGAAACTTCAAACAGACAGAGGAGATGCAACATGAGAAAGCAGCACATCACCCGAGAGCAGCAAAACGCTCAGGCAGGGAGGAGAGGCTTTCCGTTTGCCTTCTCACTTCAGAGCTCCTTTCTTCTGAACTGGGAAGATGTTACACTAGCCAGGAATTAAATAATAATGGCTTTAACTTTAAATAGGTCCTGCACGGTGCCTTGAACTGCCGGCCTCCGCTGAGCTGAGGGGGAGGGCACTCAGCAGCTGGCTGAATAAATCCTGTTTGATGGCACGTGCTGTTCCCCAGGCGTCCTGTACACCGCAGGACACGGGCACGTGTCTGCAGACAGCTCAGAAACTTGGCCTGCCTGCAGAAGGCAGCAGGTGCTTCCCAGGTGCGTGCACGGACACAGAGGGGTAGAAAAATGTTGCTGCATTTCAGGCTGCTTCTCCTGCGTGACACGGGAGCTCCTTTCCTGACTAAGCATCTTCTAGCCTGGTTTCTTAGGGATGCGCTTCCCTGTGTCTGCCTCATCCCATCCAGTATCTCATTTCAGACAGGCCCATCAGGAGTCTCAGAGTTATTAAGTTCTGCCCATCACATAAACCCACCAGTCCAGACACACGTCTGTATTAACATCAGTCCAGGAGGCAATATAAGCTCCACGTCAGTCAGAAGCCCAGAAAGCCAGGGGTGGGAGTGAGACCATATGAACACCCACCCAGAGAAAACTCTAGCACTGACACTTGTGCAGGGAGAGGGGAAGGCCCAGAGTAGATGAGAGCTATACCTAAAGGGGCAGCATTTGTCACTGTCTGGGGAGCGAAGAAGCGAATTACAAGGAGATGGAGAAGTAGAAGGGTCAGTGGAAATCGTAAGCACCCACTGCTGTGCCTGGATATTCAAAAGTGTTCTCCCAAGGACAAAAGAGGCTCCAGCAAGTGATATGTGCATCAGCAGAATCTTTAATTTTTTTTAAGTATGGGGAAAAAAACTAGAAGCCTCATTTTTTAAGTGTGGGGGTCTCAGGGCTTCTGGGTGGGTTCCGAGACCACTGCACACTTTCACACAGGGTCTAGGGACTTGATGTCAGATTGGTTACAGACTGGCTGGCAGGTGTTAGGGTGGAAGCTGAAAGCACAACAGGTAGAGCACAAGCCTGTGCAAGCGTCGCGTCCTCAGGAGAGCAGGGCTGTGCGTACCCAGGCTGCAGCGAACAGCGCGGGGCGGAACCGCAGAGCACTCACCAGTACTGTGAGACACGAGACGTGGTGGTTCTTTCCAGCTAGTGGAGTCCCAGTGCCATCCTCTGCTCCGCTGCTGGCTGTCCCCCAACACAGAGCCACGTTACCTGGAGGGAGAAGGGAGAAGCGAGAAGCAGCTGGGTGTTTGTTTTTGTTTTTTTTTCTTCTCCAAAAGGCTGGTTATGCAGGGCCCTTCATACCCAAATAGAGATACATTAGCCTCATGGCTTGCCTGGCAAATAGCTTTTAGTGCTGCTTTTTTGCTGCGCTGGGATCTTCTCATGGCTGGCTGCTTGGGTTATCTGGGGAGAGCAGGCTGCCAAACCCTCTGCCTGGAGGATCTATATTAAAGCCTGTAACACCCCAGGAGGGTGCCTAAATCTAGTTGCCGACCGATTAGGTTGACAAGGAGCGTGATAAAGCCAATAGAAACACGGGTTTGAAGTTGTCAGTGGCTGCTGGCATCTCTCCAGCGGATGATATTGGCTTTCTTAAAAGGCCATCAGTACGCACAGAAGGGTAATAATGACAAAACCATTTAGTGCCCTCTTGCCCAGCTCCTGCTGACTGGCAGAGCTGCTGCCACCGCGATAATTTGCACAGCCCCATGAGCCCAGGCTCTCGCATG
>NW_009716874.1:22082-26508 GCF_000703405.1 Apaloderma vittatum | reverse complement strand
AACCGCTGGGATTGTGCACAGGGTGAGGCGTTACTACAGCACTGCAAATCAAAGCCCAAGTCCTTTCAAAATATTTAAAAATGCAACTTGGAATAAATACTCTTGGCATAACACAAACCCACTAGACAGGCTGCGGGAAGAGCGACCTGTGGAGTCACTGAAAGGCGCATATGAAGGTATCACCCGTGGGTAGATGGGCTCTGCAGGTAAGAACAGGACTGGTCCCCACCACAAAGCATTTCCACCCCTTAAGTTGCTGCCTCCAGAAGGGGGTCAGGCAGGAGAATAAGATTTCAAAAAGGCAAACTCGGAGAGGCTTTGCTTGCCAGCAGAGGCCAGCAGTGCTCCGCTTGCTGCGCGCAGGCAGCCCCTCTGCTCTGCCCTGCCGAGGCCTCTCCTGGAGTCCTGTGTCCAGTTCTGGAGCTCTTCCTCCCGGGAGGGACCGTTCCCATCCGTGCTTGGTGCAGAACCCCCTTCCTGGACTTGAATATCACCTTCCAACTTGCTTCTTCACCCGAACTGCTGGTACTGTGCAGAAAACCACCTCGGGTCCTGGGTGTGTTGTTGGAGGACCAACCTTGATGGACAAGATATTTTTTTCTTTTAACACTACACTCCTAAATCAAGGTGCACGCCAGGGGCTGAATTACTTGACCACCAGCAAGACCCACCCCTGCCAGGCCCAAGGATGCAAATTTACATTCATCCTCTCCATGGTCCATGTCAGGGGGCCGAGATGGACAGCCTGGGGAGAACAGGAGGTGAGGGCACAGGGCTGAGCTTGAGTTCACAAGTGTCTTCCTGTGCAAATCCTACCCTGACTGCTTTGAGAGAGCTCTTGGGCCAGTGCTGCTGGCATGGAGAAACTGCATTTCTTCGGTGAGCCTACCTAGAGCCCAGCTGGTGGACGAAGAATTGTTTAGAGGAGCCACCACATCCCTCCAACAGCTCTGCCCACCTCCTCAGCACCCTGCCCACACTGCAGCCCCAGGCAGCGTGTGATGAAGAGGGAAGAGGGTGGGCATGCGCAGGGAGAAGCCTGTTCCTGATCTCATGCCTGGGAAATATCAATGACTCCTACGTCCCGGCTGTTCCACATTGTGGGAAGCACCGTTCAGTTTTTAAGCTATTCTTTTGCCTCAGCCCATGGAATGCTTCCTAGTCTTCCCTGAATCGTTAGCATGCCAGCTCAGAAATGCTGTGTAAAGGAGGCGGCAGGTTAGCATGAATGAGCACCATTATCCTGTGTCTCTCTTCTTCACCAAGCTCCGTTTTAACAAGCATTGTTTGCTTGACCTGGACACCTCATCTAGCTGTGCTGCTTCAGGAGCCAGCGCCAGCGGTTCCGCGGGAGCTGCACACCAGTTAACCTGCCTAAAACCAGAACAAACTCTCAAACTGTTAATCAAGGCCTCGCTGCAAAGGCAGCAATAAAACACATGATGCCCAGCAGGGAACGATGCCCAGAGATGGGTATTATATAAGCTTCTGTGGGAACATTATTTTCAGTAAACCTCAGTGTAATGAGTCATCATCTATGTTTTAATTAACTTCCATAATGAACAAGGAGATTAGCAGCAGGATTATGGGGGCTGAGAATAAATATGGGTTTAAATGAGATAAATCTGAGAGGTAAAAGCAGCTTGCGAGAATTCGCTCTGCTGCAGCGAAATCAATTCTCTTGTAATGCAATTTGCATATTCTTTTCGCTTTTTTTCCTTTCCCATCACTAAAGCTCAAACTAATTTTAGTTTTATTCATTTATATTGCCAGTTTGCTTCTTTTTCCTTCCTTTTCAGTCACTGTTGAACGATACAGGACTGCTCTCTTCTGCTCACAGACACCCTAGATTTTTTCTGCTGCTTTTTCACTAGTGCCGTGCTGGGTTTAACTGGAATGTCAGCAATTTGTTTGCAGTGTCAACTGCTTCCTCCCCAATTTTTATTGAAGGTTTACCAAATATGCTGGCTCACCGTTAAAATAAGCCCAGAGCACCCTCCACAGTCAAGAGTTCCTACCTGTTTGATGTTATAGCAAGTGAATGCCTCTTTAAATGCTGAAAAGCATCGATGCTATTCACAGCTGAGTGCTCACTCCTTCTGAAATACAGTGGGGTGGGAGAGAGGGGGGAAGACACAGCTGCAGGGTGGGGAGCTTGTTCTTTCTGAAAGCAGAACAAGCCTTACTTTTCTCATCCTGGGCTCTTTCAATCACCTGAGTGGTACAGAGCCTATTGCCCTCCCCAAGAGGGTTATTCTCATTATTGAATTGGTTTGGGCAAGCAACCGAGAGCATCTTATCTGTATTCATGGACTTGTATTGCTCAGCAAGCACCCAAGGTAGGGCTGAGGTCGAAATAAATCTCCTGCTGTCTCCCCAGAGCCTCTAAAACTTTACAACGATTCGCTGGACGCATCGCAGAGGGAGGCTGTCTCCTTCTCACTGGCACAGAGGGAACTTGCCATCGTCCACGGACCTCCTGGCACAGGGAAGACCACAACGATAGTGGAGATCATCTTGCAAGCCGTGCAGCAAGGCCTGAGAGTGAGTATCAGCGGCAGGACCGGAGCGACAGCGGTCGCTTTGGTTTATTTTGCAAACTCATTGGGCTTCAGGGCAGCTGGAGCAGATCCAGTAGCGGCTGTGCTACACTGCAGAGCCTGGCCTGGCCTGCAGGGACCAGGGAGTTTCCCCCATCAGCTGAAATTAGGTGCAGATAGAAGCCTCAAAGCTCAGGTTTGCTATTTATTAAAGACCCTGCACTAGTGCTTCAGAGCAAGGTGAGAATTGCCTTTGGTGTCCAGAGGCTGTGGAGATGTCAGTGGTTTATCCCCCAGAGATGTGTGCTGGTCTCTCTCTCTGCTGGGTGTCTTGCTGCTCAGACACTTGCTCCAGCATTTTCTGTCCTTGACAGTAACAAGCACTTTTTTTCCATCCTCCTGCAGGTCCTGTGCTGCGCCCCTTCGAACGTCGCTGTGGACAATCTGGTGGAAAGGCTGGCTGGCTACAAAGCCGCTGGCTGGTTACAAAGCCCGCATCCTGCGGCTGGGGCACCCTGCTCGCCTGCTCGAGCCCATCCAGCAGCACTCCCTGGACGCAGTCCTGGCCCGCGGGGACAACGCCCAGATAGTGGCAGATATCAGGAAGGACATCGACCAAGCCTTCGTACGTGTCCCCTGCAGGTGACCCGATTGCCAGCTCTCTAGGTTAGCAGCACCTCATCTGCCAGCCGGGCGAGCTACATGACCTCTAAAACCAAGTAACAACTCTGCCACTTCTTGGATGCTCTCAGAAGGTGATCACGACGTTCAGGGGCTCTGGGTTGCCCCAAAAATCAGCGGCTAGAAACCAGTCAAGGCGACTAGTCCTCATGTGAGCCATAGGCACCCTGACTGAACCTGCTGTTTGTGGGTTCGGGCACCGTGAGCCCACAGTGGTGCTCCCAGCCTGGATCTTCTCTGTAGTCTGTCAACGGTAGAACAGCTGCTTCAGGGCAGAGGAAAGAAAAAAAACGGCTACCAGTTCCTGTTGGGGAGGCGTGTGGCTTGATTAATCCCATTTATTCTGATAAGGAGGCATCTAGCCTGGCCTCAAAGGAAAGAGACTGGGGTGCAAGCCTGGCCAATTTAGAGCTGAGGAAGGCTTCCACCCTGACAAGGTACTTCATGGGGAGCCTCTTCCAGATGGGCTGGGGCCTCCTCTGTGTCCTGTCACCAGTGCCCAGCTTCCTCTGCTGGGGAGGGAGCAGAGGGCAGAACAACTCCTGAGTGAATTCCTCGCTGAAGTGGCAAATTC
This sequence comes from Apaloderma vittatum, assembly GCF_000703405.1. Taxonomy (NCBI): domain Eukaryota; kingdom Metazoa; phylum Chordata; class Aves; order Trogoniformes; family Trogonidae; genus Apaloderma; species Apaloderma vittatum. The sequence continues at coordinate 22,713 of NW_009716874.1, read as the reverse complement.
AGTCATTACTGCTGCATGGGGAGAAGCTGCAGCGCCCTGCGCTCTCCACATTATCTGCAGCCTTCTTCACCAGAGAGCAAGAGAAACATTCAGATCATTAATTCACTTCCTAACAAGATGTCTGGCTGTCCTGACACTCCCTCCCACTCTCAGCCACCTCAAGTAGGAAGCGGAACACACTATAAAAACACATCCTTAATTTCTTCTTTCACAACCTAATTTTCCTTAACTTAATTTGCAAAGTAGCTCTTTTACTCCAGAGGATAGGAAATGATACTAATTAGACTTTTTTCCCCCCCTTCCCCTTCTTGTGGCAGCTTTGTCTGGAAGCCATTTCGCAGCTCTTTGCGGCTCAAGAGAGATTCTGTCTCTACCAGAGATGCAGGAGGGCATCTTTATGCCCCCGCAGGCGTATTGGGTCATACTTACCCGAGAGTATTGCCCTGCCCTTCAGTAAGGATTTTCAGCAGTAAAAGGGAAACGGGAGAAAGCAGAACCTTCAACACAAAGGTCCGCATCTGGTTCCTCCCTAGAGCAAGGGGTGCCTGGTGATGGAGGTCAGGAACCGGCCCCTGAGGCTTGTTCTGCCCCAAAACCCCAAACAGCCCCAAGAGCTGACGTAGCGCTTCGG
>NW_009716874.1:17279-22051 GCF_000703405.1 Apaloderma vittatum | reverse complement strand
AGCAGCGCGTCGAGCTACCCATAATAGGGCCTTTCACAGAAGATGCACCTGTCATCTCTTTCTCTGTCTGGGCTGCAGAGAGCTCACCTCCTAGGTCCTGGCACATCTTGCCCTCATCCTGCCTCAGTTTCTCCCCTGCAATATCCTCTGCTTGCCCCAGTAATTTCTTCCTTTGTCAACTCCACATTTTGACTCTTCTCACCTTCACCACTACCAGCAGCCACCAGAGAACTGGTCACACAAATGAAAACCCATGCTCTCGTTACACGTTTGTGTCTCCTTCCCTTACCTGCTCAGGCTTCAGCCTTCCCAGGACACCAACTTGTGGACACTCCGCACCAACAGGAGCACAGTCACTCAGGAGAGGGGCAAGGTCTGGCCTTAAAAGCAGCTCCCAGCCCAATGAGGGTGTGGGTGGGGCCCAGATGAGGTAGGTGAGGGGGATTAGAGCCTGCTGGCACCCACAGAGCCCTAACGAGGGCTGAGGGGGCACCTGCCCAGAGTGCCCTGTGCTGTCCCTGGGGCTGCTGATGGGTACCCCTGGAGAGCTCCCCACTCCCTCAGCTGCTTCCAGAGCCAGTCAAGTGTTTGGATCTTAATGTCACCAGCCAACATCAGGAAGCAATTGCCTTTGTTAATTTGCTAACTAGATCTTCTTTTGCAGAGCAGACATTAAGCTTGGCCCTGCTGGCACCATCAGTTTTGCTCTGCAATTTCCATCTGTTTCTAGCAGAGAGGAAGTCAATGCTAACCTGCTCTGTCCCTCCCAGGGCTGGTGCCCACCCTGTCCTTTTAGATCAAGCTCAGGAAAGGTGCCTGTGTGATCACGTTATCTGCAGGTCTCTCTGCGATCCCTGCCCTGTAACTTCTGAGTCCAGCAGCCAATTTTGACTGTGCTCAACAGGCACGTAGAGGTTTCTCAGGCATTAAATACCTACAAGTCTAACCAAAACAGGTGGCTGAGCAGAGGAGTAGGGAAAAGGCAGCAATATGAGCTGAACTGTGTTAGACACCGGAGAATCCATCCGTACAGAGGATGGTTGTAGGAACCAGCAGGTCATACTGGTTTAGCTGCTTTTAAAAGCTTCTATCTGCCATCTTTTTGGCTTTCTCAAGTCAGCCTTACCTCCAAAGAAATAATCCAGATTTCCATCTGAGGGTGCTGGTAGCTTTCCCAGGGTGGATCACAGTGAACAATAGCTTGGCCGTTGCAGTGGCTGCTCTGGAGCCGGGGAAGTGCTAGCAACCAGTGGTGGTGATTTGATGTGTTAGATATATTTAATAAGCGTTGCCAAAAAAAGCCATGAGCCTGTCCAGATATTGCTCTGAATCATTTCCAGCAACTCAGAGACGCCTGTTTAAAAATGCAAAGCTGCTGCTTTGTCTGGATGTGGGCCCTTTGTCTGCTCAAGGTCACTTGGAAGCAGAGGATTCCTGCTCCCCCGCGCAACAGAGCAGTACGAGAGGGAAGGTCCCTGCTCCCCACCCAGCAAAGGCACGAGACCCTTTTTCCCACTGCAGCTAATCACTGCGGTACGTTACTGCCTGGTTTGTGCCCAGGTGCTTTGACTGGTGCGTAAACTCAGTCACTGGATGGACTGAGGCATCCGACCTTCTCCCTGCTGATCTTCAGGGTGATGGGAGAGCACAGGGCAGAGCAGGAGGGGCTGAATAGAGAATTCAGGGACTGGGAGTTATCTTTGGCACTTTATGCTCACAGTTCAAGACTATGAAAATAAGCAGCTGGAGGAGGTGAGGCATGGTACAGCTAATTCTGAGAAAGCGATGTCTGGCCCCTGAGTGCTGGTGTTACTCCTGCTGCTGCCGGGTGGTCCGATGGGCAGCGATAGCTCATTTTGCTCCTTCGCGCTGGGAGCCTGGGTTTGTATTGCTGTAGCTCATCTTTTTCCTAGATAGAAATACTCTGTGCTTCAAGCAATGCTGGTTGTGGAAGGGCCTTTCTGGCAGGGAGAGGGAAGAGAAACCAAAGTTTCATGGGGCTGCTGCTGCTGAGCCAATAAACCATGGGGGATACAGAGAAGCCGTGCTCTTTGGTTATCTGAGGAGCTGAACGTATCCCCAGGACTAGATACAGTTTGTTCTATCTTGCTTTTTCTGTTTTATAGGCAAAAACGAAAAAGACTCAAGACAAGGGAGAGCGGGCCCATTTCCTCAGTGAGATTAAAGCGCTGAGAAAGGAGCTGAAGGAACGAGAAGAAACTGCCATGGCTGCAGCCCTTACCCGTGCCAGCGTTGTCCTTGCTACAAATACAGGTGCAAGATCCTCTCTTCCTTTGTGGTGTTTTATCTCCCTTGCCAGGACTCCCATAAACCACGTGCCCTGCAACACAGCCCCCTGCCAGGGAAGGAGGGAGACTTGGTCTTCCTGCTCCACACCCCTGGGAGCTCAGTCAAGCGTGCTGCGAGCTCTCAAGCTCTCCACAACAGGGTTCTCCCTGCTCACACTCTGGCACATGATGTTATTTACCAAAGACTGTGGGTCTGGAAGAGCCGTTGGTGTGAGGCAGCTTGGCCCAGCTTTGTGAGTCCTGAGTAGGAGCTGAGCTTTCCGTGAGTAAACAAGTGCTCTGGTAGGTGTGCAATCTGCTTATTGATTTCCTAAGTCACATGGAATTGCTCTCCCGCTTGGATAATTTCCACGACTGAGTGAATACAGCGCATGTTGCCGTAGCCTGGTCTCAGCCTGCCTGTATTTGGTTGGCTCTGGAAGGCATCCGAGCGGTGTAAGTGCCGTGGGTTCAGGGAGCAGCCCAGGGACTCCTCAGGCAGCACATGGAGGCACATCCGCACCTACCAGTAGGGAAGCAATACCCTTGCAATCGAAGGGGAATGTAAGTCCTTAAAGTTTAACATGTGCCAACGTGCTTTTCTAGATCAAATGTGTCATACTCTGGGGCCCACTTAGAATCTTCAGATTTGGTTGCTCAGGGATTATTATTTGCTGAAGGGAAACATCAATACTTCTAGGTCATAAAAAAGAACCTCATGGAGCATTCAGAAGTTACTGGTGTGAAGGTTAAAAGAAAGGTAAATCCTGCCAGTGCGTTGAAGGAAAGGTAGTTCCTTCCAGTACATTATTTGCTGGGAATTGGCCTCTCAATCCCTTTAACTTTGCCTGAAAAAACAGAGAGAAGTTTCCTCTTTTTCAGTAGAACTTCATTCTGAGCGCTCAGCTGATCAGATGTGATTTTCTCCAGGTCTCTGGGGCTTGTTGGCCAGCGTGGAGGTCTGTGTGGTTCTGCTTCAGCAGACGGTGGTGGGCAAACAATGGGGTTTGGGTTTTGTCTTTTCCTCGCTTAGGCAGTCCTGCTATTTGTCTAAAACCACATAGTCTGATGGCAATTAGTATTTATGCGAGCCAAAGTGCTCTGTTTCAGCAGAGAGAGAATTTAATCATGGCAACACACAGGGACACCAGTGACCTTTAGCTAATGGGAGCTCAATAAACTCAAGTCCAGCTGCAGGGCTGTAAGGGAAGAAAACCATCCGCACAGCTGCGCGGTGTGCTGGCACAGTCTTTTTTAGATAGAGAGAACTTTGCTACTTATTTCTTTTCTTCCCGCCTTCAGCATGGCAAACTTGCAAAAGTCAGGCTCGAACTGCATGCCCCTCGTTACCAGAGTGGATTTATACAGGCTGGAAAAAATATTTTAAAGGAAATCACAGTGTCTCAGTTGACAAACTGCAATATTTAAACTGATGCGAAGCTGTCGAGGCAGCAGGATTTACAGTGGCAAAGCAAACTCGTCCCTAGTCAGAGCTGCTTCCAGAGCTACACCACAGCAGCACAGGAGCTTTTGAAAAAACATTTCTGTGAACACTGAATAAAAATCTCCTTGTCTGGCATGCTGGCTTCCGAATCCTCCTCTCTTCCCTTTTCATGCCTTTTCCTTAAGGACTGCAGGGGTAGTTTTGATGCCTCTGAAATCAATACTTCTGATCAAGGCGTGGATCAATATCAGTTCGTGTCTGGATTACAGCGAGACATGCGTAAGGGTTATTCGTTTGACATTACAAAGGGATGTCTGATCTAAAAAAATAGCCCTTGCCGTGGTTGTCTGGTTACAGTCTCACGTGCTTTCCGTTCTGCTGCTGCCACGAGGATGGAGGGAGCAGCACGGCCAGGGAAGGCAGAGGAGTCAGGGTCTCAACTAATTTTTCCCCCTTGAGGTGTCCCTCGGGGTGTCAGGCAAGGCAAAGCTCAAGTCCGGCATCCTTTCGGCTTTGTTGGTGAGGAGTTTTGTTTGCCTTTGAGGGCAGACGGAAGGTGGGCGTTCGTTAGTGCTTTTGCTCTGCTCCTGCTCTGGGTGAAGTATTCGAGCATATTGTTCTGTTTGGCATCTGGGCTTCGCTGTTGGTTTCAAAGATACTTGGAAGCTTTCGGGCCCAAATGCTGGGGCGAAAAAAGGACAAACAGAAACTGGCAAAACCCATACTGACACGTGTACGTACTAGGCACGGACTACAGAGCTCAGTTTCTAAATCTCCGCAAAGAAACACAATTTTACCTGCCTCCCTCAATCACAATTAAAGCATGTGTAGTTCATTTTAAAAACAGATTGCTTGCTCTTCTGTGCTTCCCTGCTAAGCTCTGCACCTTCTTCTTTCATTAGGTGCTTCCTCAGATGGTCCACTGAAGCTGCTGCCTGAAAATCATTTTGATCTGGTGGTAATAGATGAGTGTGCTCAGGCCCTGGAAGCCAGTTGCTGGATACCTCTGCTGAAGGCTCCAAAATGCGTCCTGGCTGGGG
>NW_009716874.1:8725-17236 GCF_000703405.1 Apaloderma vittatum | reverse complement strand
CGGTCCCGGGTCCCCCCCTTATTTAGGCAACGAGCGCTTCTGAATGCCTCAAGTGTTGAAGACTTTTTTTTGATGGGGATTATTTACTGGTGTCCCTCACGCGCTGGGTTTAGTCACGCTGCCAGAACTATGTCAGATCTGTTTTACTGAGGGCCACTGCTTAAAGGTTAACGCGGCTCCATGTGGGCAGGCTTTCTTATCGCGTGAGGTTCCACCTGCTGCTGGCTGAGCCACGGAACAGCAAAGTGTACGTGGTTGGCACCGGCACGGGAGAGTCGCCTCCGGTGCTGCTGAGTGCCTGCCGGGCAGCTGCTCCTGGGCTTGCAAGGGGTTGGAGTTTGCAGAGAGGGAGAGCAGCCCGACAGGCAGCCTTCAGCCCTGCACCGGAGCTGCCCAGGTTCTGAGACGCGTGCACCGTGCCTGCAAGGCTGTCATCTGTGCAGATGTGGCAGAGTTGGTGCGTTGGCTTGAGGTTTGTAGGAACAACCCGAGGTGAGTTTCCTTGCTCGAGCTGACAAAGCAAACCTCAGAACCAGAAGGTGGTTCTGTACCAGATCTGGAATGCCTGCCTCTGGAACACCGCTGTGCTCCTTCTGCAGGGGTCCTCTAAGTGCCTCAGAGACATGACCCAGCCTTCTCTGGGACTGCCCTTTGCCCTTGCCCCACGTTTACCTAAGAGCTGTGTGCCCACAGTGGAGAGGATCCCCTGCAGAGAAAGCGGGGCAGATGGTGCAGGTGCCTGCAGCGAGGCAGGAGGAGCGGGCAGAAGCTCGCACCAAACCGTGCTTCAGGGAGCTCTGTCAGGCTTGGGAATGTCAGAGGCAGCTCTGCAGCGTCACGGGGACAGTTGTGCTCACAAAGCCTTTGGAACACTGTGGGCATCTTCCTACTCCCCATGGCAGGTACCCCGGAGATAAACAGCGTGCAGTCAGTCACCTGAAACACATCCCAGCTCCCAGGAACAAAACGCATTGAGCTTGTATCGCTTCCTTTCCTTCTTCTCTTTAACGAGAAGGAGCACTTATGTCGTGCACTACCACTGGCTTCCTCAAAGTTGTGTTTTTCCTGAGAGACACATCATCAACAGGGCTGGTTTTTTCAATTCAGCTTGCTTAGCAGCACTGTGCTCAAATTCTTTGGTTTTGCTCTGTTATGTGAAGTAATTTTCGGAGTGGTTAGGAAACTTGTTCAAAAAGCAGTTTCCTTGCATCTGGCAAGAAGGGTGTCTGGTTTTTCTCTTCTTTGCTGGCTGCAAGCTCTGTACAGCAAATTCAGCCTCATCCTCAGCCTAATCCAAGTCTCCTCTTCCCTTTATTAAATTCTGCTTCTCTGGTTCCACGTTTATTTCTTTAAGGAAATGTGGGAGTTGGTCCACCGAGATGGTGCATTACCACGCGCACCACAGTGGTTATAAAACCTCAGAATGTCTACAACATGCGTATTAAGAACAATTAGTTTGTGGTAGAGCTCTGTGGCTGGTGTAAATGGCTTGTGCTTTGAGGAGCATACTCCAAATAGTACTGGGGAGCCTTTGGGTAGTTTAAAATGTAAATGTGTGCGTGTTCATCTAGCTCTAAATCTGGAATTAATGAACCATCATGTGTGCAGAAGCAAAGAGAAAGGATTGCCTTCATAAACTTTCCTGCTTGCAAAAACTAACGAGTAAGATACATATCTATAATCTCACTTGAATTTTGAAGAAGGGAAATGAAAAACCCAAGGAAGGCAGCAGCTCACAGGTGCACATAACGTCGTGGTGCTGTATCATTTTCTCATTTTCCCATTATCAGAGGCACAGCTGCCCAGTGTTAGGCCAGCTCCCCCCTCCCGTGGAGTAATCCCTTTTGGACAAGAAAGCTTAGGGATGTCTAAATGCTGTGTCACTCCATGCCCTTCCTGAAGCTCAATAGATTTAAGATAAAATAGAGCAGAGAGAACGTGTGTCTGAATCAATCGTGTTAACAGATTTATATCTTGGTCCGTCTCACCAGTAAATTATGATCCAAAAACCTCGCTACATTAAACAGAATTATTGCTCAAGGCATCAGCAGGTCCATGACCCAGGTGCTGACCAGACAAGACACCAGTCACCAGAGCTCAGCCTCAGACAGCTGCCTTTGGGAAGAGAAAGTGCAAAAAGCCAAACTGACTGCAGCTTACTCAGAAGAATTATGGGCTGTGCCCTCAGATACTGCTGCTCTACAGGCAAGTCTTTCTGTTTTAGCCTAACAGGCAAAGCTGCTGAGATGCTGCTGCCTGTGCCAGCCGGCCCTCTCTCAGTTCCCCAAGTCACTCTTGAATCCTGTTAGCTAACGTGAGGCAAATCCATCGGAGTGTGAAAGTCTGGGAGATCTTCAACTCCATAAAACCAAATAAAGCTGAGACCTGGGTTTGTTCCTGCACTCAGGGGAAAGCCGTCACACGAGCCCAAGCAGAGCAGCAGCTACAAGAGAAGCCACACGGGAGGGACGCAGAGAAAGCCCAGCTTTCTGTCTTCATTATTGAAGCGTGTTGGTTTAGCACTGGAAAACTCCAGCTTTGCTGAAGTTATTCCAAACTGGGTATTTCCAAGCTGTGCCCGTGGCTCAGGTGGCTGGCTGACTGCTACAGGACTGAGAATGCAGGAAACCAAGTGGAAAACGAAGTTTTTCAAGCCATATAAGGCTTTACCTTTCATCTCAGTGGGAGCCCTTGTAGCAGCCTCACAGGTACTAACTGCAGATGGGTACACTGGTGGGTGTTAGCTGTACAGACAGAAATTAGAGTGGGTGCTTGTGAGGCAGGCACCGATCTGGAGTCTTCTCTAATCCTAGCCTGTTTGGGAACAGCAAAATTTCCCTCTCCTTTCCAGAAGGACAACGTGCCCCTCAGCTCTGCTGGCTCTGTAGAGCAGAAGGCCCTTGGACAGACCATCTGAATCTGCAGAGGGTTTAAATAACACAAAGCAGAGTGTTTGTGCTGTAGAAAATACCTGCAATGACACATGTTAGCCTGGTAGAAACTGCCTAATGCTGAATTAAAAGAGTTTTTCTTTCAAGCTGTTGTCTACTGAAAGCCCCGAGCCAGCCTGTGCTGGAGAGGATGTACGGGGAGGTCCTGCAGCAGCTCTGGCAGTTTGGGTCAGCAGCCTCCTGATTCCAAGTTTTGATTGATTAGAACAACTTATTTTGAGAAACTAAATTACTTTTCAGATAAACACCTTAAAAATCAGCTCCTTTCTTTACAGACCTGCACCCTGGCCTTGTTTTCCACTGCTGCACAAGTGAAAGCATTTGCTGTGTCCAGCGAGACACGTACCAGCTGTGCCCTTACAGCCCCGTCCCCTGCACGACACACCAAGCTGGAGAGCACCGCTGTCACAGAATCACAGAATGGCCTAGGCTAGAAGGGACCTTGTGCTTTTCACAGTCCCCGCAGGCTCTGAGATACAACAGGAAGGCAGATCCCTTCTGTCTCCATCTTGTTGGGCATTTCCAGAGCTGCAAGCAAGGCACGGAATCGCTTGCCGTCTCCTCTTCGCTTATCAGAGAACAAGAAGCTATTTCCAGGCGTGACTCATGCAGGGCGCTCGGAGCCTCCCGCCTGCCTTCCCCCTCTCCTCCACTGATGACAGCAGCCCTGCGGTGGGTGGGCTGTTTCCAGGGCCTTGCTGAAGGCTCTAAAGTCAGCCAGGATGAATCTGGGCTGGCGGAAGGATCATCTGTTACTACAACACGTGGAGTCAGTCCTGCGCAACAGGAGTACTTGGGTGCTTTGTAGGAGCCGTGCGACCAGTCAGCCAGGCTTCCCCACCGCCTGTGCTCACCCTGGGCAGCCAGGCCCCGTCTGGTGTAACCACCTCCTGGTTGTCTGGTTTTTTCCTCCACGCATTCAACGTTTATTAGTTGTCATCAGGGGTTTTTTTCCACTTGGGGCTAAGGGAGTTTTGGTGGGGAGTACGAAGGGTGCTCCTCTGCCTTGCTTTTTGACATACCTGGAATTATCTCAGGCTGCAGGGGCATCCCTGTGCACACCTGGCAGGACATTCACCTACATCTCGTCCGTGCTTTTCTCCTGAAAGATCTCCCAGGGATGCAGAGGCCAGTGCCCTGCTGTTCCCCTCTCAGCTCACAGCTTCTCGGGGTTTGGGCCCCGTCCCAGGGGGGATCTCAACACCAGGACATTTCTGCTGTCTCACAGGAACATTTGTTTTCCTTGTTTTCATTCTAGTCCTTTCTGACATCCTAATTAATTTGTCTCTGCGCCAGGCTTTGATCTATTAATTTGTTTTTATAGCCTTCAGATACTGGCAGATTCTTATCAGACTTCTTGCTCTCAGCGAGTTTCCTAGACGAACACCGGAATGTTCTGCTGTCATATTGGCTAGCGGTGCGTCTGGATGCCTCCACCAGCCCTGTCGAAGTTGAGGGCAGGGAGGGGTGCCAGCAGGGCTTGGTACCGCAGTGACCCACGCCAGTGGGTGGAGGGACACCAGTGCTGGTTGTGGTGGGAGCTGGAATGGTGGCACTGCCTGCATCTATGCACGCTAGTAATAAACCACCCCTGCAACGTGTTAGTGATAATCAATAATAAAATTGGCAAATTGAAAACAATTTCTGAAACTCTCAAAGCCTGATGGAGTCAGTTGGGTGAAGTGTGATTTCCCATGAAAAAACAGCAAGGAATAGCAAATAGCACCTGAGGTGCCCAGGTAAAGCTGCCATCCACCTTAGGCCAGCTTAGATCAGGGGCGTTAAACGTGACAGACAACTGGTGCCCTTTGCCCAGCACCCCTGACCAAGGAACCTTAAGCACACCCTGAGAAGGGCTGGACAACACGGCAACACGTACGACAGCTTGGGGAGCAACGCGGTGATTTACTGCAAACCAAAGTCGCTACAGGCAGAGCACAACCTTTCACTTAGCACCCTATTAATAACTGCCGAGTTTTCTCCCAGCCTCTCAAATGAAAAATTAAGTATGAAAGTGTTAGATTACAAATTTATGAAATGTGAAATTGGTTCTTGCCCCATGTTGGGCACCGATTTATATCTGTCAAGGTTTAGGGCTGGCACAGCCACTGGACTGTGATCCGCCAGCACCCTCCAGGGGAGGGGAACAGGGGAACCAGGGAGAGGGACTGCAAGGCTGCGAAAGAAAACTTGAGCCAGCATAACAGAAAAGAAAACAATACTAACCAAAACAACAAAGATGTTGACCTGTATACAGATATATAAAAATATATAAACATATTCAAAGATACTAGAGAATATGTCAATTAGGAACCTGCACCCTCTGAATGGCAACTTGGTCTTTGGTGGAAAAGTCCCAGCCTGGACTCAGCAGCAGAGCCCAGAAAAAGAGAAAAGGAAAGTTTGTACCTGGGGAGGCAGGGGAAGGTGACCTGTCCCAATGAGTGCTCCTCTGCAGCGTGGGATCAGCAGCAGGGGGGATGAGGAGCAGCCAGCACTGGTCCCCAGCACAGCACCCCAAGGACCCCAGGGCTCTTCTGAGGGGCCCTTTATGCTGAGCCTGTGGGCAGGAACGGCCGCCCTCCCCTCCTGCGGGCACAGCTGCCACACACACACTGATTGTTCCAGGTGAGCCTGGGGCTCTCAGACCAGGACAATCCCAATCCATGCCCTTGTCCTCCACCCTCAGTAGCTGCTAATTCACACGGCAGGTCCAGGTGGATGTGCTTTTGCTCCTTGGCATGTACACGGCCGGCCATAAAGGATGTTTCACACCATGGAGGGCACGGAAGTCTTTGAAATATTTGGTTCTGCTTGGCTACAGCCGTTCGGGTGCAGCATCTCTTGCAAGCGCTGGAGGAGGAAGCCTTGTCTGTGAATAGCAGCAGGGCCTCATCCTGCCTCGCTGGGATCTGTCCTGGTGCCACTCTCCCACCCTGGGCAAAGCACAGCTCTTTCCTGCTTGGGAGGCAAAGTGAAACCAGGTTAGCAGCAAACACCAGCTGCTGTGGGCTTATTCCGGTAATTTTAGCTTTCCTGTCTTCACTTTTGGCACTTTAAAGTAGGTACTCCTGCGCATCAGCTGCGTGATTCTGGCTGTCCAACCTCCTCTCCCAATTTAATTTCTCTAACGCAATTGATGCTTAAAAAACTTCTGCTCAGTGCTCTTACGATTTTATCTGGCATCGTAGTCAACCACTGTAGGAATTAATCGAGTGGTAAAATAATAGGAAATGTATTAACAGGTGAAATATTCGCAAGCAGTTCAGTATCCTCATTATTAATTCAACACAGAACCTCATGTAGATCCCCGTGGTGAAACTGCGCCGTTGGTGTATAGAAGAGCGCTATTTCTGAGGCGTGCTGTGAGGTCGGATGCCTCCCCCGTGCTTTATTGTATATCATTACAAGAAACGCTTCAGCATATTTGTCGTTAAGAAACACCAGGGTTTTCCTGCCAGTCCCACATGAAAATCGGTTTTAGGCTTGCTCTGAGATTTGCAAGGATTTGTGAGCCAACAGAGGAGAGAGGAGGACAAAAGCAGAAGGGGGTGCCCGTGGCTGTAAGGCGGCTCTGAACTAGGTCCAGGGTCCATCCAGGGAGTCCCTCCAGGGGGTGAGCCAGAAACAAAGCCGTGACGCGGGTTCAGGTCTCAGACAGGATCAGAGTGTGACCTGCAGCACACGTCCAAGGTCCATCGATCTCTCCATCAGGAGGCAGCTGGGACGTAACTCAGGCAGGGGGTGAAGCTTAAGTGGGGCCCGTGGGCAGAGGGTGTGGGTCCCGGCTGGGGCTGGTCAGGGAGAACCTCAGGGTGTCCCCTTGGCCCTGAGAGCCCTGACACACGACCTGCTTTTTCATCTCAAGAGGACATGACTGGTGGAAGGAACCAGAACCGTTTTTATCTGGGTGGTAGTGGTCACGCTCTAGGCAAAGATCAAGTGAGAGGTGGGCCCTGAGTCCCCACGTTCCCCAGTCAGGAGGAGGAAGGGCTGTTTCGGGTGGGTGCACATGGACATCTCTGTTAAAACTGCTTCGTCTCCTCCTGGCCCGGGAGATCGAGGCTGCCTTTTAGCAGCCGTGGGGCAGAGCAGAGCTGGGAGGACCCGGCTGTCAGTGCCTTCTCCTTCAGTTGTGAATCTGGAAGGAAAAAAGTTAATTCCTGATAATTAGAATGAGCTCCTCAGCCCTGCTCTTTCCCCTCCTGAAAACCCAGCCCACCTCTGCTGCTTCACCTGCCCCTTGCTTTTCTCAGCGGGGAGCACAAGGACCTCTCTCTGTAGCTCCATCCGTGCCGTGCCAGGAGCTGAGGAGCTGGAAAGGCTTCGTGGCTCAGCGCGGTTCGTGGTCAGCACAGCTGGAAGCCTCTGCAGCGTAAAGCGCCACGTCCTCGTTGCAAACCTGCCTCCCCTCCTCCAGGCTCCTGCACCTCTGTGAGTTGTTCCATGCTCATTAATGCTGCAGCAGCCTTTGAAGAGGCAGCACCATCTCCCAAGTCCTGTGTTTGCCTCCGGTCAGAGTTCATGTCCGTTTTGGTTTTTTTCCCTGTGTGCTGCATTTTGTGATTTAGCAAGAAGGAGGGCTAATAAGACTTCGCTTCTCGGAAAGACCTACCCTCAGTTTTCTGTTCTGCAGTTTTAATGAATTTGCAGTGCCTCGTTATGTTTACCACATGTCCCGTCGTTAACGTGGCAGGGCTGGCCAGGACAGCAAACACGACGCTCGCTGTGGAGCCATGTAGTGCTTCCCACGGCAGTAATTGGTGTGTGCTGTGCCCCTTGGCCTTGGCAGAAATCATGTTCCTGAGCTGTTCTCTGTCATCACTTCATCATCTTTGTGCTTGATCATTGTGTTCTGGTAGCGACCAGAGCCCCTCGCCGTGAACCACGGTTTTGTACAAGGACGCACAGTAAGAAAAAGCTCTTTATGCTCTGAAATGCTCAAAACACAAAATCAAAGTGCAACGATTCTTGGCCTTCCTCAGACGGTGCTGTTAGGCAATGCTTCTAACAAACCCTTTCTGTAGGGCAAAGAGAAAGCAATTAGGCTCCTGAAAGGCTTATTTCATTAGGAGCTTTATTAATCTGTGTCACAAATACAAGCACGGGACCTTTGCCAGCAGTGATGGAGTGTTGCTTTGCCTAATGGGTCATAAAGCAATAAGCACTGAAATGCATTAGTGCGTTAGTCTGGGGTGCGTGGCCAAGGAGTAATGAGAAATCTCGAGCAGCAAGTGTCTCAATAAAACATTAGCAAGGTCTGGCAGTGTTGACATCAAGGGTTTCGAGATTTGGGGTCAAGCTCTGACACTAATGCATGAGGAGATGCTGACGCCGTGGCTGAGCTTGCAGTAACCCGAGCGTAGCGTTACCCTGGCAGGTGGGGCAGCCAGAGCTCGTTCTGAGCAGCGTGACTCAGGGTGTGGATGGGATGAGCTTACAGGTTAAGAGGCTTTTATTCTGCAGCTGCTTCCCCAAAGAGACATTTTGGATGTCCTCGCTCATTCCAACCCCGCTGAGTGGATCTGGGTGCGAGCCGTGGCTGCTGCAGGCAGGGACA
>NW_009716874.1:0-8674 GCF_000703405.1 Apaloderma vittatum | reverse complement strand
GGGGCGGACCAGCTCCCCCCCCCCCAACACATAAAAGCCGATCTGATCTCCGTGCAAGGCAGAGGTCTGCCCCTGGGGGTCTTCACCCTGTTGGGGAGCCTGAAAGGTAACGCTTGGGACCCTGCAGCCTTCTCCTGCAGCGCCCGCAGTACCCAGGGGAAGCAGAGGAGGAAGGCCAGCGGGGTCACACCATCCTGGTAGAGCCGGTCCCCAGCAGGTATCCCGGGTGCTCTGGTGGTGTCAATCAGTGCCGCGTTGCCAAGGCTGCATCTGGAGCGAGACGCTGCCCAAGCCTTCCATGCCAAGAGGGCCGCGTCCCTACCTTAGCTCCTCGCCCAGAGCAGACGTCCAGGCTCCACTGCTGACTCGCTTTCCCCACGCAGGGCTGCTGCCGAGGGCCTTTCGCTCAGCTTGATGGAGCGGCTCATCGAGCGGTACGGGGAGCAGGTTGTGAAGATGCTGACGGTGCAGTACCGCATGCACGAGGCCATCATGCAGTGGGCTTCCACGGAGATGTACGGCGGCCGGCTCACTGCTCACCCGTCAGTGGCCCTTCATTTGCTCAAGTAAGTGACTTGCTCTTCACCAGTCTGGCAGCAGAGATGTCTTCTTCATCCCTTCCCTGGGATGGAGTTTTCCATTCCTCCTGGCCCTGCGCTAACACTTGTGTTTCATCCCTCATTCCATCAAGGAAGCGTTAGTTGGGAGGGGATAGTCCTTTCTCGTATGTGACAAGAAGCCATGCCAAGTGTTCTTCTCTTTCCTCTGTTGGTATCACAAGCAACAAAATAAATTCCCCTTGCAGCTGGTGAGAACAGCTGAAGGCCTGACCTGCGGCGTGCGCATCCCAAGCAGTGTTTGTCTGCAGCTGAGGGGAGGACCAGACATCAGTCTGTGATTGTGTTTCCACATGTCCACACCGTGGTGAGGGCCAGTGCATGTCCCGTCATTGGTCCCAACTGATCCGCGCTGGGAGGATCAGAAAGTGAGATTCCCTTCCCTGCTTCCCTCAGGATGGCACCTGAGGCAGCTCTGACTGTGTCGGATCCGCTCCTTGTCTGTAGTGTTTTTCCTGTCTTTGATAATTTAAAGGAAATGACTAGCATTTCATTTCCACTGCATCCCGGGACAGGCTGTTGTTTGCCAACACACGCTGTGACTGTCAATAATCGGTGCTTTTTAAAATTGCAGTCAGTGCAGTTCTGGGAGGCAGCTGGGAAAACATTAATTTTCTCTGTTGGACTTGGAGAAGCAAAAACTATAACAGTCTGCATGGGGCTGTGGTAATTATAGCAATACTTTCTGTTAAATGCAAATATTTAGTAGCTGGAAAAATGGATATTCCCCTCGAATCTCTCCATTTCATAGTAGATCCAGTTTTGGACAGAAGTGGCCGGAGAGGCTGTTTTATCATACTTGTTTCAAAATAATCTTGCTTGTGAACGGTGTGAATAGTACCTGGATGGGCAGAGCAAGCTTTGTGTTCGAGGCAGCCCCAGCACCCTCCTCTACAGCTGCTGCAGTCACCCGGGATTTCTGCTTGGGTCAGTTGCTCTGTTTTAAGGCTTCAGGGCTGTTGAGGCTTCGGCTCAACTTTGATCAGTGAAGCTGTGCTGAATTCTGCCTTGGGGTCTGTTATTTCTGTGCACATAGGTGGTTTTACGGATGAGTGTGGTGGGACTCATCCAGCGATGATTTAGCCATAGAGATCTAATTCCAGGACCGGTGCTGTACAAAACCCTCTTCTTGCTTGTTCTTGTTCCTTGCCATGCTGATTTTTCCATTTAACGCTGGGAATTAAAAATAGCAGCTAGCGAAGAGCCCCGGGCGAAATAGTTTGAAACCATTAAATGGGAAGCCGATTGAAAAGTTGAAGTTAGGCGACTTTGTTATTCTGCTGAGTTGGTTTATTTTTAGAGCTGGTAAAGGAGCGAACGTTTTTCTTTCCAGCCCGCAGTGCAGCTCCGTGCCCTGCCCAGGCCCTTTTCTGCAGACGCTGGTTTCTAACCTCATCACCAAACCTGCCAGTCCCCAGCGCTGCCGACACATCGTGTGAGTGCAGCCATCTTCCCTCCGGGCCCTGCGCCCTGTAAAAGCTGCTCTGGAAGACCGGCTGATGCAGAGGCTTGATACGGGACCACGATCTTCTCCTGTTGAGGCTGCTCATACAACTTCCTTCATGGCGTTTGTGAGCATCTCGTGTTTTGGTGGCTTAAGCCAAACGATTTGCTTAATCCCTTACCTGAGCAAGAAACAAGGAAGTGTTAATCTCTGACAGTGCTAAGAAATGCTCTCTTACAACCATCCTAGGGAGGTGGAAGGGCGGCGAGCGCCCGCGGGAGTCACCTGCCCAGGCCGGAAAGCAGCCGAAGCCTGGGCTGCAGCTACAGCAGGGGACAGGCTCTGGGTCTGGAGCTTTTTGTTACCTCCTTCCCTCACTGTGTCCTGGTGTTGGAGGCTCTCAGGAGCGCTCGGTGTGTGATCTGTTAGAGCTTCTGCAGCACCATCTTTTCTCAAAAGAGGTTCCTCAGGTTTCCTGCGGTATTGCTTCAGTATCTCCAAGGGAGCAAAACCTTCTTCCCAAATCTCCCTTCCTCCTGAAATGGGTGACAAAGCACTTCAGAAACCCCTACACATCGCCAGAATTAAGGCAGGGAGGGTGCAAGCAGTGCTTTTCACATTCAGAATGTGTGACTCAGTCTCTGAAGAGACGGTTTGAAAACCACCAGCCGCTTCTGCTGTCAGTTTTTATCTAAGTACAGTGTCGGGTGTGCCTTCCCTTCGCATTTTATTTTGGGCTAACACCCCCTCGCCGATGGGGAGTGTGGGGGAACCCCCCCCAGGGCCGTGAGACCTGGGAGGTGCTCAGATGCCCAGTGTCTCCCTGCAGGGACATCCTGGCTGTCATCACAGACCAGGAATCTCTCCAGCAACAGAAATCCATTGCTGCAGCCTGGGCTAGCTTGCAGCAGGTGGGAGAAGTGCCTTTCCCCTTCAGCCTGAAGGGACTGGGCAGCTTTTCTCCCAGTTTTCTGCAAGATCACTGCCTCAGAAGAGCCCAAATTCTTCTCTCACCTAAAAGATTTATGTAGATAATTACTTCTCTGAAGCGACATTTCCGGGGTTGAGATTTTTCCTGGCTCTCAGAGATGCTGCAGTGGCTTTCCGTGGCCGCTGCGAGTAGGCAAAGAGTTGAGATTATCTACAGGGAGAGCTCAGGTTTTGCTCAAAGCCTTTTGACTGTAGAGCTGTGGATAGTGGTAGGACAGTAAGCAGGGCAGGTAGAAAAGAGATGGGAAACCTGCCAGGTTTGATGTTGCAAAGAGAGGGAGATAAACCTGTTGTATCTTCTGCAGGGGAGGAAACACGCTAATGGGGAGCTGGAGGTGGTCCTGGTCTGGTCCTTTTTGATGGCTCACTGCCCACCTTGTTCGTTTGCAGACTCCCCAGAGTCGCGGCTCCCCGTGATTGGTACATGATGTACAGCAGCGTGGCTTTTCAGAGCTCTCCTGCCATCTCCAGGCTTTCCGTTCCTGCCCTCCATAGTCTGTCCTCTTCCTAGGCTGTGAATTCAGCTAGCAAGTTCCTTGGGTATTGAAATAGAATTTATTAATTTCCTTTTTTTGAACGCAGAAGCTTTAGATGTAGAAATTATGTGAAACCCCAATCCCTGTGTGTTCCTCGCGCTGCGCTTTCTTCTCTTGCCCCACAGCACTGCTGTCAAATCTCTGGTAACGTGTCAGGCATTCACAGAATCACAGAATGTCAGGGGCTGGAAGCGACCTCAAAAGCTCATCTAGTCCAGCCCCCTGCCAGAGCAGGATCACCTACGCTAGATCGCACAGAAGCGTGTCCAGGCAGGTTTGAATATCTCCAAGGAACGAGACTCCACAACCTCCCTTCTCCCTCTCAACACCGTAAAAACCAGAAAGCACCTGCCACATCTCGCTGGGTGTGCACATCTTTCTGTTCAAGACCATTTAAGTGAGACGCTCACACCCACACACCGCTTTGCCCTGCAGTCACTGGGCTGTGTGGCAGAGCTGGTGAGAAAGCTCTCCAGGGCCCTCAGCTCTTTGTTTGCGTTCTGGGAGAACATTTAAGTGTCAATCCCGCGGTGCAGAGCAATAATGGCTTTTCGGCTGCAGCTTTCTGGCATTGCCAAACTGCCCCAGAGCTCTCGGGACTTGCTGTGCTGTCCTGGCGCTGAACCCGAGGAGCTGAAAGCCGGGAGCCCACCAGAGTCCAAGAGCTCTGCTCACTTACTGCCCTCCACGACGTGCTCTTCAGCACCAGATGCAAAGGGGACCAAAGCGTGGTGGGGCAGAACGGAGGGAACCTCAGTTCTCAGTTTCTATCATTCTTCACCACCTCCAGAGCCCACCTGCCTGCGTTTTCACCCCACCTGACACTGCCGTTGCTCCATTGCCTCGCCCCTCGGAAGCGCTGTCTGGCTCTGTCCTCTCCCTGCCTGTGCAGGGTTGTGGGGAGGACTAAGCAACAAAACCAGTTGACCATCCCTTTTGGCATAATTTCAGTGTTGTTGACTGGCCCTTTCCCAAATATCTGGTGCAGGGACCTGCCAGGCGTCACCTCCACAGAAGAGACCACGATTCCCTTGCTGCTCATCGACACTGCTGGCTGTGGCCTCTTTGAGCTGGAGGTGGAAGATGAACAGTCTAAGGGGAATCCAGGTACGGCCATTCGCATCATTTTGTTGGCCAGAATTGATTGTCTGAAGTCCTCGGCCTCCCGCGGGCTGGCCCGCTGCACCGGGTGATGTCCCCCTCCAGGGCAGGTAGCCAGGGGAACGTGGCTACACATCCCCACAGCGGAGTGGCCTCAGGACCACGATGACATCGAGCCACCTGTGGGTGGCCACGCCAGCTGCTGCGTTCCCCTGCAGAGACGTTCCTCGGTGCTGTGGCCCAGGACACGGTGGAGGGTCCCTGTGACAGATGCTTTACCTGAGGGCAGGGCACATAAGATCAACCAGACCTGTTTTAGAGAGGCTGTAGGTGTCGCTCGGAAGTGCCTCCCAGTCCTTTGCTCCTTTCATGTGGTCCTGTGTGGCTGCTCTCCATGAATTTTCTTAAGACACTGAGGATTGCTGGGTGAGCACAGGCAGCCTGGGCTTTGGGCAATGTGAGATTCCTCTTCCAGGGCAACATCTTCCCCTGGACGGTGACACCCCTGTGTGTTTCCTGATGGCCAAGCTGCGGGCTTTTTCAGCCCTTCACTCTCACATGGCCAAAGAGCTGATTTGGCAACGCAGCTGCCCGCTTCAGGGTTCCATTTGTTTTCCTCCCAGCTCACCGGCGCAGATCTCGTGCCAGCAACAGATTTCTGCGGCTTCCAGTCCCTCTCTGGCAAGACAGGGAAAATGGACTGTGAAATTCAAGGATACAGATTTTACCAGTTTAAATACCTCTCGCTTTCTTTTGTTTGAGAACTCACCAGTGTCTAAGTGCCTCTTGTTTTTCTATGCACCATTTTTTTTTGAACAGAGAAGGGCTCTTGTCCCCAAGTGGAGAGCCAGAAAGACTTGTCTGAGATAACTCGGGCATTTCAAGCAGGGGATTAAATGCACATCTCCCACAATTTGGGAGGCAGCCTTTTGGAGCAGCATGCTGCAGATTCTTGGGTGTTACAGCTGTGTTTTGCTGAAAAATAGAGTGTAAAGCCAGCCCAGCCAATAAACCGGTGAAATAATTCACATTTGGTTTGAACTGGTCCACATCAGAGCCCTGGAGCAGCCCGCGTCTGTCCGAGGCAGCCAGTGGTTTGCAGCGGGCTGCCTGTGCTCTCTGCAAGGTCCGAGCACATGGATCCGAGCGTGGAGCTTGTTTGTTTGGTCGCGGGGGTTTAGCAACACAGGCACTTGAAAAAGCAGAACAGAAGGGAGAGGTGAAGATTTTTTCAGTTGCAGCACAGAGAATTGAATTTTTAGTGGGTTCGGGCGGTGCCTGCCAGCCCTTTCCATCACCCCCTCTGCTTTGCCCCCTAGGGGAGGTGCAGCTGGCCGGTTTGCACGTCCAAGCCTTGGTGGAAGCTGGTGTGAAGGCAAAAGACATCGCTGTCGTAGCCCCTTACAACCTCCAGGTGAGACGAGCCTCTCCTGGCAGCTCCTTTCCACGCAAAGAGCGAGCGCACAGCGGCGCGTTCGAGCCCTGACATCCTCAGGAGCGGTGCCAGAACGTCCTCAGAGGAGTGAAGGTGGGAGTCAGTGGGGCCAAACCAAACTCAGCATTTGTGGCCAACTTCTCGCATTTAAGCCACTTGAGGCCGTGGAGGAAGGAGATGTTAGACGAGTATTTTTCCCCCTCAGCCACAGGAGTCAGTGTTTGACCTTGGGGAGATGCGAGCGCTCATCCTTGTGGGTTTGAGAGGAGGGGACTTTACCAAAACAATACAGTTTTCGTCCTTCTCACCTCATGCTTTTCTTTAGACGGTGTCTGTTGTGTGTTTTCCAGGTGGACATGCTAAGAGAGCACCTTTGCCACAGGTACCCAGAACTGGAAATTAAATCAGTCGATGGTTTCCAGGGACGAGAGAAGGAGGCTGTGATCCTGTCCTTTGTGAGATCCAACAGGAAAGGTAAGAGTTCACTGCTCGAGGGTTGCTCCATGGAAGGAGGGTTACTCCATGGGAAAGAAACAGGCCCCGTGGGATTGCACGAAGGTTGCTCGTGGTGCTGCCAGGTGCTGTGGTTTAACTGTAGTTCTGATGGTGTCTGATACTTTGCTCTGAATGAATTTACTGGCAGGAATCTTCCTTTTTAGCCTTCTTTAAAAAAAAAAATAATTACTATAATCTGCTGTCACCATTGCAGAGGAAGGCTCCCATGCTAAGCAGTAGGAAAAAGGAGGCCAGGGCTGTTTAGTTTGAAGGTTTCCTGGCTATTGAGGCCTCAGAACTTATTTAAACTGCGGTCATGAGGCTGGCACACGTCACATTAGCACATTTACGGGAGTGACAAGCACTTCCTGCAGAAGGTGAAAATCTGGGGGGCTTATTCCTTGCGTTTGGAGCCTGTTTTGCGTCTCTTCCCCAAAGAAAGCAAGCAGGAGCTGCTTACAAGTCAGGCACAGAAAATGCTTTTTTTTGGGAGCAAAATCTAGAGCGGAAAATCGAGCTTTTTCCTATCAGCAGCTGCAGCAGAAGTTTAATAGCTGGGAAAAATCCTGCTGCCCTGGAGCCAGGAGGCTCCTTCGGGAAAGCCACCAGCCTATGCTGAAGGGTTTGGTGGCACCAGTGGTCCTGCTCTGTGACCTGCCGGTCCCTGCCCTGCCCAAACCCACAGCGAGACACGTCCCTCACTGCTGGAGATGAAGTGTTCTGGGTGTGCTGGAAGGGCTGATGTCTACAAGGGAAAAGATAAAAGAGGTAAGATACATGGAAGGAGAAGGAGGCGGCTTTTCTTTTGTGTTAAGAAAGCCTAGAGCAAGAAACGCAGCACTGGGGGGAGAACAGAGGTGGGTGCCGGGGCCAAGAATAGTCCTTCGTCAGGAGTGACTCACCTTGCCTTTGCTCCGTGGGAGCTGGTGTCCCCCCGGCCCCCTCCCGTGCACAACCAGCAGCCAGAGCTCAGATGTGACGCGGGGATCACTGGCTTTCCTGCAGGCACGAGGCAGCTCCTTGTGGTGCCCTGGCGTGGCTCTGGTCTGCACCGGGCACGAGGGATGTTGCCAGCACCCTCCGAGACCCTTGGGAGACATCCGGGCCCTTTCTGCAGCTGCGTGTCTCGGCTCAGAGGAGCCCAAGGACCTCGACACAAGCAGTGCTTGTCCCTCTGCAGCCATTCCTGACCCTGCAGGAAACCCTCCTGCTGGATCAGAGGAGTCAGACTTGCCTGAAACCACATCAGAGGAGCTGGAAATCGTTCTCTCTAAGCTGCAGAGCACGGAGCGGGGATTGCCCACCCCCTGTTCCTCAAAGGCAGCACAAACGAGATTGCTCAGCCCCAGCAAGGCAGAACCTGAGCTGGGCTGGTCGCTGCGCCGGTGGAGACGCTAATTCCTTCCCCACTGGCCTCCTCTTTATCCCCAGGAGCTGGAAGCTCAAAAGCCGCCCACACTGCCCTTCTCTCTCGCTGATCCTCACTGAGTCATCTTGGCATTCGCTGGCTCTTGCTGCTTTTCTTTGAGAAATTACTCAGAGAGCGAAGCGAACCTTGCAGAGGTGCCTCAGGGGCTGTTCCTGTAAAACCCCTCGAGAGGGCCTGGGGACAGGTGTGTGGGGGGGTGTTTTCTTACCGATAGTTCCTCTCCTGTCGCAAGGTGAGCCTCTTCCACATCGTTCCTCATCGTGTTTGTTCCCAGGTCCTGGCCTGATCTTGCGCCATGGGCCACCCAGGAAAGTATTTCCCCTCTCCACGCGCTGTCCGTCCTCCTCCCGACACCGGCTGCCCGTCCCCCGCCCGACCCCAGAGGCTTGGGGGGGGGCCCCGGCTCTGGCGTTAGGGTGGTGGAACGGAGCCAGAAAGATGAAGGTACCAGCGAGTCAGGGACCAGAGCCCAGTAAATACTGTCTCTCACCCTTCAGCCCAGCAGCCCTTCAGCCCTTGGGGCCAAATCTAGACCTGGAGCCAGCCCTGCGCCCGCTGACAGTGCTGTGCCCTGCGGTTTCTCTCTCGCAGGCGAGGTGGGCTTTCTGGCAGAAGACCGGCGGATAA
>NW_009716873.1:274-570 GCF_000703405.1 Apaloderma vittatum | reverse complement strand
CTCACGGCTTTTCCTTACATTTTTTTCTCTTTCGTTATTGCGTGCCATTTGCTGGCAAATCTTTCTTTCTTCTTTCTCGTTCATCGAGTTACTATCTTCTTTAGTCTTTCTTACTTTAATTCTTTTCTTCACTGTCTCATTTGGTTTTCCTACTTCGTTTTCTTATCTTTCCTCCGTCTCTTTCTTCATTCTTCTGTCCAGTCTCTCCTCTCCTTTTCATATTCGTTCTTGTCCTGCTGGCCCCGATTCTTTTCGTCCCGTTTCCTTCTTATATCCTTCTCCTTTCTCCCTGCTCA
>NW_009716873.1:0-218 GCF_000703405.1 Apaloderma vittatum | reverse complement strand
CGCGCTAATTCCCGAGAATTAAGGCTAATTACTGGCCATCAACGCCCGAGGGCGGTACTCTTAAACAAAGCGGAGGCTGCTAGGGACCAATTCCGTTCAGCGACACAGGGTAACGTAGGTAAGTGCAGCTCATCTCCTTTATCATCTCTTCTTTACTTTCTTTTTTACTTTCTTGATTACTTTTTACTTGCATTGAGTTCTTATTTTCCCCTCCTTTA
>NW_009716872.1:3387-3656 GCF_000703405.1 Apaloderma vittatum | reverse complement strand
GCTTTTGCTGCGTTTCCTTCGCTCCGGTTTAATTTTATTTCTCCCGCCTCTGGGGCTCCTCAGAGTCTTGTTTCCATTGTGGTCAGAGGGATCCATGCACTGAAACACCGTCCGTGGGCGTTAGTAGGGTCTTTCCAGATTGCACAGCTCCCCGAGGGGTGTGGGATTGTGGAGCCGTGGCCAAAAACTTTCTAGGGTGGGAGAAGCGGTGCTGGGAAGCCAAGCAGGAGGGCAAGGATCACCCTGGTGCCGCTGAGCAGGCGGGATGC
>NW_009716872.1:3076-3323 GCF_000703405.1 Apaloderma vittatum | reverse complement strand
TCAGAGGGCACAGGCGGGGCCATCCTGCAGGTGTTTTGCACTGGGCTTGTGTCCTGCCAGCTGACAAAATGTCACAAGGTCCTCCGGAAAGAGCCAGGACTCTCCTCCCGATCGCTTTCCTGTTCGGTTCGCAACATCCTTTCCGATCCCAGCTCCCTTCTCTCCATCAAGCAGCGAGCGGGATGTCTCCCCTCTGAGCGGAGGTGCTGGGGGCTGCTGGTGCTGCCACCAAGTCCCCCTGTCCCCA
>NW_009716872.1:0-3063 GCF_000703405.1 Apaloderma vittatum | reverse complement strand
GCCCCAGCTCTGGTGCGGCTCATCGTGCCTCCAACAAGAGGAGGAGATAAATAACATGAGAAATTGCCTTCCTTACCGGGTCCCTGCTCCCTGGGGAGTGAGGGATGCAGCCGGGGACCGCCAGCGAGGGCTATTTGGCTTTCTTAGTGCCAGAAACTAATTATAAAAGAGCATTAAAATTGTCTTTAGCGGCTGCTGTGTTCCCTGCCTTTCTCTGCCTCCCCTCCGCTGTTGGCTGGGTTAATTGCTCTGACAGTGGGGCCATTGTTCAGTGCGAAAGAGCGATGGAGGCCCCGGGGACCCCCACGCACGGGGAGATCCTGGCACGGCCGTGCCGCCTGCCCCGGCGCTGCAGCGGAAGAGTGGGGGTGCTGGGCACGGTCCCCGGCTGTCCCACAGCATCCTCGGATCCTTCTCTGCCCATCATTTTTCTCACTGGGGAATCTCCCTGCTGGGACTTGGGGAAACAGGCTGGAAATGGCCAGTTTGGGGGGCAGTGAGACCTCAAGTCTCATTTCTCCCGGCTGTGGGAAAGGTGTTGGTGTGGACACGAGTGATGTGTTCTGCAACCAGCCTGCCGGGCCGAACCGCTCCTGTCCTGGACCAGATTCCCCTCCTTGATGCTGCAGAGCTGCCTTTCCCCTGGCCGCAGCAACACCGGGGCCAGCAAAGGCTCTTGGTGTCCGGTGCTCTAACAAGGGGATCTGCGAACGCTGTGCTGGGCAGGCAGTGGGCTGGAGCCCCCCAGGGACGCTGCAGCTGGCTGATGGGCTTGTGTTTTACCCCGTAGGTTGCCCCCCGGCCACACTCCTTCACCAATGGCTACGAGCTCTTCGAAGTCTCTGAGGAACGGGATGAGGAGGTGGCTGCTTTCTGCCACATGCTAGACGTGTGAGTACCCGACCGAGGCTGGAGCGTCGCCCTAAACCGGATGATTTTTGGGATGTGGGGCAAAACCCAAAGCATCTCTAACCTATCCCTGCCTCTGCAGGCTGCGATCCGGCTACAGCATCAAGGACTATTCCCTCACGGGCTTGGTGTGGAATGCCGTCAACCTCAGCCCCGAGCAGCTGGGCCACGGCGTCAGCCTGAAGGTGACGGTGGTGTGTGACAGCCTGCGGGAACCCCTCACCTTCACCTGCGACTGTAAGCGTCCCACAGAGCCACTTGCCCGTCCCCCCTCACAGCAATCATGGGTGGACCCCACCAACACCCCCAGGTGAGGGCTTGGAGTGGGGGGTCTCGCCATCCTTGGGGCTCACGGTGCTGCTCCTTCCCCACCCAGGCTCCTCCACCGTGGACCTGCTCATCTACCAGGCGCTGTGCTACACGCACGACGAGCTGCACGCCATCGACGTGGAGGACTTCGTGCTCAAGATCTGTGGTTTGGAGGAGTTCCTGCAGAAGTGAGTGTTGGGGAGCAGGGGGGGACACACGATGCAACCCGGGCATGCTGGGCCGTGCTCGCCCCGTGTGGGTTTGGCCGGGGCTGATCCCGACGTGATGGATGGCCGGGACTGATCCTGCCGTGCACAGCGAGAGCCTCTCTGCTCTGTTGCCGGCCTCGCAGGCTGTGGTGATGCTCCTGCCAAAAGCAGCAGGTTGGGAGCGTCTTTCCCGGTGTCCATGAACAAACATGCATGCACGAGGACATACATGAACATACGTGTACACGCGTGTCCATGCACGAACATGCACGCCTGTGGACATACATGAACATACGTGTACACGCATGTCCATGCATGCACGTGGGCATACATGAACAGACATGCACACCGGTGGACATACATGAACATACGTGTGCACGTGTGTCCATGCACAAACATGCACGCCTGCGGACATACATGAACATACGTGTACACGCGTGTCCATGCATGCCGGTGGACATATATGAACATACGTGTACATGCGTGTCCATGCATGCACGTAGGCATACATGAACAGACATGAACACGCGTGTCCATGCATGCACGTGGACGTACATGAACATACGTGTACACACGTGTCCATGCACAAACATGCATGCCTGTGGACATACATGAACATACGTGTACACGCGTGTCCATGTACGCACATGAACATACGTGCACATGAGTGTACACGCGTGTCCGTGCATGAACATGCACACACGTGGACATACAGGAATAGACATGCACACGTGTGTACACGTGTGAACCCACGTGTACATGCACACATGTGGACACACATGAACATACGTGCACACGCATGCACACATGTGAACACACGTGTCCATACATGAACATGTGTGTGGACACATATGTGAACATGTGTGTACATGTACGTTCATGCATGTCCATGTTTGTACAGGTTTGTGCATGTACATGTGTGTTCACGCATGCACACGCGTGTGCACAAATGTTCATGTATGTCCACGTTTGTGCATGGACACACGTGTGCACTCGTGTGCACGTATGTTCATGTGTGTCCACATGTGTGCATGTACACGTGGGTTCGCACGTGTACACACGTGTGCATGTGTGTACATGTTTTACATGTGCGTGTTTGCACACAGCAGGGATGCAAACCGTGAACTCCCCGTGGGTGCAGCGGCATTTCCCCGCAGCAAAGCGCCGCTGCTGGGGCACACGCAGCCACAGGATGGATCCAGCCAGCTGGGAGGGCTTTTCCCAAACGGATGAGCCTCCTGCTTTTTTTTTTGGCAGGGAGCAGCATCCTGGGCACGGAGCGGGACCATTTCCCGCGAGCGTTTCCCCGGGAGCTGGTGCAGG
This sequence comes from Apaloderma vittatum, assembly GCF_000703405.1. Taxonomy (NCBI): domain Eukaryota; kingdom Metazoa; phylum Chordata; class Aves; order Trogoniformes; family Trogonidae; genus Apaloderma; species Apaloderma vittatum. The sequence goes on along the minus strand of NW_009716872.1, from coordinate 313 downwards.
CAGGCGCGGCCGTATCTGCCGGGGCCCTCAAAGAACCTTTGAGAAAGCCCTGGGACATAAAGCCCTTTTGTCGCCGATCTTTTCTTTCCCCATTTTCCCGCAGCAGAGGGGATGCTGGAAGTGCCAAAACCCTCCCTGCAGAGCCCTTGAGCTCTGCAGAGCAGCCTGAGCTGCTGCCCCGGCTGCGGGCAAGGCTCCTTCCTGCCCTTGGTGCTTTTCCCACGTGCCTCCTCCCCATCCTCCCCATCCTCCACGGGGCGAGATGTGGCACCAGTGGCTGATCAGACTCCATGTCCCCATCCCCTGCAGCCTC
>NW_009716871.1:14911-15191 GCF_000703405.1 Apaloderma vittatum | reverse complement strand
GGTTCAGGGCCTGGGCTTGGCTCCTCCGGCGGTGGCTGGGTCACTCCTGCGCGGCGCTGAGCCTGTGAGAAAAGCAATGGGTTTAGCCATGGCACGGGGTGTGGGAAATCCCCACCGAGCAAAGCCAACGTGTCGCTTCTTGCAGGGTTCGTCTGCATGGAAATGGCATGAGGAGATGCCCAAAGAGAAACCTGGCTGGTGGAAAAACTGGAGCTGTTGGGGCACAAGGCGATGCTCAGGGCTGCGGGGTTGAGGCAGCATTGGGCACCCCCCTGGGCTC
>NW_009716871.1:11288-14570 GCF_000703405.1 Apaloderma vittatum | reverse complement strand
GCGCTGTCAGCCGGGTGCCGTGGCCAGAGCAAACCCAGCTGAGGCGGCATCTCGTGACAGTAAGTCAAGAAAGGAGATGTCACCAAGGTCAGCAGGGACACGGAGCTGGGTGGCCGCGGGTGCCTGATGTGGGGCTGCCCGGCAGACCTGGCAGCAAATACTTTTTCCAACTTCAAGCTCTTAATAGTTGCAAGGGCCATCCCAGTGTGCCCAGTCCCCAACCAGGTAGGAGAGCAGAGCCGGGTGGGGATGTCCTGGTGAGCCATCAGTGGAGCTGCAGGAAGCCACCGTTACTCACGGGACGTGCTGAGCTACGAGCCCGGGGGTCCGTACCTATGACGCCGATCCTGACCACGAAGAGCAGGCCCACACCATAGTAGCTCACGGCGTTGAGGATGGCACCAAATTTCTGCTTGCCTATGCCTCTGAGCACCCCGGCGCAGGCACCCTGCCGGGAAGAGGGAGAGGGGCTGGGGCTGAATTCAGGGTTCTGCCGCTGCCTGGGGGGCTGGAGACCCATCCTGGTGATGAACCAGCCGGTTATTTCTGTGTCCCTGCCCCAGTCCAGTGGGTCATCATCTTTTTTTATGCACTCAGTGTCTTCTAAGGGGTGATCCCAGGAGCTCTGCAGGGTCCTGGCGCCTGTGCCGGTGCTCACCCGTAGCCTGGGGCACCCTTGACCAACCGACCTGCGATGGTGCCACCCCGCACCAAGGTCCCCCGCCAAGGGGGGGGATCAAGGTCACCAGCAGCATCCCCTGGGACTTACACACGTGGCTTCAAACAAGTGGAAGACAACATAGACAGGCATGACCCAGGCCACCAAGTCGACGATCTCCCTGGGGACAGAGAAGAGCCAACGATAGCTTTTGGGAACCAAGCTCTGCGCGCGAGGGGCTGGGGGCACTCACTTGTCGTAGGTGAAGATGTATCCCAGCACGTCCTTCGTGGCGGCTAAAATGGCCCCCACAGCTACGCATAAACACCCTGAAAAACAGAGTGAAGCACTGAGCCCAGCCTGGCTGCTGCTGGGAGCTCAGGAGCAGCTGAAGAGAGGGAGAAGAGGGGACATGGGGACATGCTACGAGTAGAGGACTGCGAACTCTCCCTGCTCCTCCTGGAAGGAGCGTGGCGGAGGCTTCCCAATGCGTGGGCGGGCTGACCTGTGCAGAGCAGGAGCAGGCTGGTGTTGGAGGATCTCTTGGCCGTCTCGGCGTCACCGGCACCCAGCGCGTTCCCCACCTGCACGCTGGCGGCTGTGCTGAGCCCCAGGGGGATCTGTAACCACAGGGCTGAGGCTCGTGTCCGTGTGCAGGGGGGCCATTGCAGTGACAGTGGAATAACCGCCCGGAGGAGAGTGTTTTAATTTAAAACATCTCCTTAGGAGGGACAGGTGGGAATAGCGAGAGCATTAAGTGCAAAGGGGAAAGACTGGGATTGGCTGGAGCTGGTTTTTGCTGGGTGTCTGTCCTGGGACTGTCCCTAAGGAGCCCTGATTTGAAATAATAACCCCAAGCCCTTACCATGAAAGCGACAACGGACACCTCGTAGATAATGGACTGGGCGGAGAGCTCAACGACGCTCAGCAGGCCTGGGGGAGAGGAGAGGGTCAGCGCTGGGTGTGGGTGCCAGTGGAGAGCCACTCTCGGCCCCTGTGACCCCTCCAGATGTCGCTCTGGGTCACAGCCTGGGCACCTCCTTAAGCTCCCGTTCTCCACTGACCTATTAAGAAGCTCCCGATTTCGTAGGTCCACCACTCGATGCACATCATGAGCATGCTGGGGATGGCCAGGGAGATGAAGCTGTCCCACTCCTGCAGGCACTCAGTGGACCAGCCTGCAGAGAGGAGAAACATCACCTGGTGAATGACCAGATCAGCCACATTCTTTTTGGCAGAGCCACCAAGGCGACGCTCCTCAGCCTCCGGCAGCAGAGCACACACATCCTGCGGAGCACAGAGCAGTGCGACCCCCAGCTCATCCCTCCCAGAGCAGAGTGTCCAAGGACAACCTCGTGCTTACGTCTGCTCATCCAGCTTTGGGGCTGAACCCTACAAAGCCTCAGCAGGAAGTTTCATTTCTCCAGGATTAATGTTTACTGTCCAGCACGGGGCTCTGCCAACACTGGTGCAGGATGTGCTGCCGTCGAAGCAGCACCGTGTTCCCGGGACATACCAGGCTGAGGTTAATATTTCACCGTCAGGACTAACAGAATTCACTTTGTAAAAGTGGTGGAAAATTCATGAAGGCTCGTGTAAAGAAGGAACCGGAGGGAGCTGGGGAGATGCCCTTACCTCCCCAGGTCTTCACATGGAGTTTCCTGCATATAATATACAGGAACAAGAAAATGGTTTGTGAATACTGAGCAGTGGTGTTGGCCCAGGCAGAGCCCCTGCGAAGGAAATGAGAAAGGTCATCGGCATCTTGCTCACTCCTCCCGGGCCTTGGGGTGCCGGACCGTAACCTCCTGCTGTGCCCCAGGTGCTTGGCCATGCTTGGTGGTGCTGATGTCCCCAAAAAGTCTCTTGCCACTGCCCGGCACCATGTTTTCCCCTCCGTGGGACACGGGTTCTACTCACGTGATGCCCAAATGGAACACGTAGAGGAAGACAGAGTTTGCAGCCACGTTGACGACGTTGCCGATGACCCCACTCAGCACCAGCGGCCACATGATCATCTGCAAAGGGGAGGAGATGGGGGCTGTGGCACCTTCACAAAAGCTTTGGGAGAGAGGTGCGAAGGTCTCCATCAGCCCCACACTCAGCAGCTTCTGATGGAGTCGCCTGCTTCGAAAGTGACTGTGTTGGAGGTAAATTCTTGATGTGGGGAAATACGAAGGGAGGTCCATCAGGGAGATGGCTGTGAGGATGGGGTGATCTCCAGGGCCAGAGCTGCTTCAGGGCACCTGGGGGGGGCGTTGGGGACAGGCATCGCCGTGCCACAGGGACGGCAAGCGTGAAAAGCCTGTGGGCATGTGGTTGAAGGAAGCCCTGAGCCAGGGCTGACCCTCTGTGGGTGCGAGGCCTGCAGGACCCACCTGGTTCTGCAGGTATCTTGCCTCTAGGTTATACAGGAAAACCGCCTGGAAAGGAAATTGGTGGGTAAGATGAGCAGGGGCTGTGCTGCTGTGGTGGAAAATAGGATCAGGATGGCTGGTCCTCGTGCAGGGCCAGCATCCAGGATGCCCACAGGGACTCACCGGGAGAGCAGGGACAAATGCCATCACGTAGTGCTGGGTTAACCTGGAGGGGAAGGGACACACCAGAGGCAGGGTTAGTGAAAA
>NW_009716871.1:10374-11188 GCF_000703405.1 Apaloderma vittatum | reverse complement strand
TGATGAGGACGGCGCAGCAGGGGAAGCAGCAGAGCAGGAGGATGAGGATGGCGCGCTGCAGGATCACCCCCACGCGCAGCAGGTTCTTGCTGCCGTAGGTCTGCGAAGCGAGAGGGCAGCCCTGAGCTCTGCTGCACGCTGGTGCTGGGGGGACCGGGACCCCGCGGAGCAGCCCTGACCACCCTGAAGACCATCCAGGAACGGTTTGGTATTTCAAGAGCACAGAGCTCCTGCTTTATGGGATTGCAGCTTGGGGACAAGTTTCCCCAGCTTGCAGGTGCAGCTGGGACTCCTGCAGTGCCTGGGCAGCATCAGCGGATGCTGGAAAACCCCGTGGCACCAGGACAAGTGCCAGCATTTCTTACCCACCTGTGATATCAAGGTGTCACATGCCGAAGACAAACCATAACCTACAGAGACGGCAGTAACATTTATAACCTGGAAACGGGAGTTAAAACAACAGAGTGAACGTGAGCATTTAAGACTTTGAAGGAGGGAGAGGAGTTAAAAGGAAAAGTCTGTCCTTGTCCGTCTCTGTTCCCATATCCCATCCCGGTGTCAGCAGGCGGGAGCTGGTGCCCGGCACCAGGAATGCTTACAGCGATGGCCAGCGTGACGGCGGCCAGCTCGACTTTGCCCAGGTGACCACAGAATATTGAGCTGACGAGGTGTATAAGGAAGATCAGCAGATGGATCAGGGTCTACGCATGTGGAAGAGGAGAGGTGAAGGTCAGAGATGGAGGTAAGCAGGGGTGGCTGTGTTGGGTGGGGAGGCGTGCTCTCCTCCCCGGGGTCCTTACCAGTGGCCCTGCCA
>NW_009716871.1:9991-10348 GCF_000703405.1 Apaloderma vittatum | reverse complement strand
GGCGGGGCCCGGGCCCGGACGCCGGGGGGTTTCCTGCCTGCAGCTGCCGGGTGTGAGATCGCGCTGGCCGGTGGCCATCCCTTCGCTGAAGCCGTTCTCCTCGGGGAGATTCTCCTCCTTCATGCTGCTGCTCTGCCAGGGGAGTGAAACAAATCCTCTTCCTCCGCTCTCCGTTAATACCACTCTGTCGTGTTGAGCAATGTGTAACCACAGCGGGGTGAACTTCAACCGGGGCCGGGTGAGCTGGTCGTGTGCTGCCTGACGCTGGGCTGGTGATGGGCAGCGGGTCAGGGCAGGGCATGGAGCCCGGGCAGGGTCCTGTGCCGAGCAGGGGAGCCCAGACACAGCACACAGCGC
>NW_009716871.1:9035-9824 GCF_000703405.1 Apaloderma vittatum | reverse complement strand
TTTCGGCCGGCGTGGAGGGGGCCCGGGCCAGTCTCGGCCCCTCTCATCGCGGCGGCCAAGATGAGCCATCCCCTTTGGCTCCGGCTGTCGTATTTGCACGGTGCGGCAGCATCGGGTTTCACTGGCACGGTTCAGTCAGGCCAAATATAGCATCCTGCTTTGGTCCACCTCAGGGCAGGGGATTTCCACACAGGCTCTCTCCTGCATGGAGTGGGAGTTGGGCTCTGGTGGCCTGGGGTAGCCCACAGGGCAGAGCAAGGCAGGCTTCCTCCTCTGCCCAGGCTCCCATCCCCCTAATACTGTGATTCTGAGCAAGACAGACATGTCGCATCCTCCCCACACCTGGATGGAGGCTGCCCAGGTCAGGGCTGATGGGTGTTTCAAGTGCCTTCATGTCACATCTTTTCTTTCCCAGCCCACAGGTAACAAGCACCAAGTGCCAGGAGGGTTGTGGGGTGCCAGCGAGGTTCACGTGGTGTTCACCTCCAACCGCCGAGGCCTCGCAGCTGCAGGTAAGAGCCTTGCGCAGGTCCCGAGAGGCTGCGTGCTGAGGGCAGGGGTGGCCAGGCACAAAGACTTACACAGTTCCTCCATGGCTCTGTCAGGTTGTGCACCTCACCACCCTCTCCTACATGACCCAGCAGCCGCCTGGGAAGCAACTGAGGTGCACAGACCCTGGTTTTGTACCCGAGGGGAGCAGCACGCTCCATGAGCCTGGCTAAAACCTCTTTACCGTGAGGATTACAGAGCACTGGAACAGGCTGCCCACGGAAGGTGTGGAGGCTCTCG
>NW_009716871.1:0-8943 GCF_000703405.1 Apaloderma vittatum | reverse complement strand
TTCCATGCTGCCCACACCAGGGCCACATCTCTCTTCCAAGAGTTTAGCCATGCCAATGACCGAGGTCACGCTTGCACCACGTCAACAGCCCAACATTTACTCAGAAAACTTTATTGTATCAAAAATCCCACCTTACAAAAGTGCAAAGAAGAGTTGCTTTAGGCCCTGTGCCTGCCACGCAGCGGGGAGAGCAGGGCCAGTGCCCAACGCCCCAGCAGCAGCCAGAGGAGCCGGCGTCTCCCAACAGCATCGGGCTTGCCCTGCGGCGGCAGGAATGAGTGGGCTCTTGTGCGTGGGGAAACAGTGCTGCGGGCAGCAAGAACCTCTGTTATCGGGAAATGGCACGGACAAATGCCCCCACGGGGTAGGAAGCAGCAGAGCAGCAGGAGGACTCCTTCCCGCACCAGCCCCAGGATACTCTCCTGCCTGTCACGAGTGACATTGTGGGGCAGGGCAGGAAAGGGACAAGCTCTCAAGCACTTTCCTTCCAGGTGCTGCATCCTCACCCCCTTTAAGAACTCTGTGTGTGGGATAAAATGTTGTGAATTAACCAGAAACTGAGCAAAGTGACTCTTTCCAAGGAACCGAGGGGGAATTCCTTCCCTCTCACCGTCCTCCCAGGACATTACCACGTGCCCTCCTGCTCTGTGCACAGCTCCCCAGTGTCACTGGTTCTAGCCATTGCCGGTCAGGAGCCGGACCAGTATGCCCACCAGTAGGACAGAGACAGCAGCGGCGGCAGCCAGGACGCGGCGGATGATGAGGGTCCTCCACAGCACAGCGGGGGGAGCAGGGATAATGGAAACCTCCTCCTGCGCCACAATGACCTCGTGGTCAGGTTGCCTCTCGCCTCCAATGATGCTCTCCGGCAGGACCATGGTTTCCACGGTGTCTGTGTTGACGGAGACATAATCTGTGTAACAGAGGGTGAGTCTTGCAGGGAAGCCGAGCTACAAAGTCTGATGCAGCACAAGTGCTAGTGACAGTCCTGAGGGTCCTTTCACAAGGCTCAGGGACACCGAGACACGCCACAGCAAAGCGGCACGCGATGCCAGGTAAGGCAGATGCTGGCTGGCAGTCCAGGCTCTTCCCTGGAGCAGCCAGGGTGGTGACAGGGGTAACGGGGTATATTGTACCCAGTTACAAAGTACAGAAGTGCCACCAGCCTGGGACCAGCAGCAGATACTGTGCTCTTTCCAGCCAGGACAGACATGGCTGCCATGACTGTGAAGGAAAGGAAGGGTTGGGTGGAGAATTTGGGCTGGTCAGGTTACATACCCACGGCAGATATTTTGTTAGCAGCTGTGCCACTGGAATTCACATCTTCCAGTTGTTTTTTCAGGCCCGCTCGAACTTGAGCCTAAAAACACAGGGAAGAGTTGTTGTTCTCAGAGCAAGGGTGTCCTGCCCAGCCAAGCAAACCTGAGCCTCCTCCCTCCACTCTCCCAAAGCAAGCATGCCCAGCACCATACTGCTCTTCTGTGACAGGAAAGGGACAGACCCCGTTTCACTTTTGCCTCCTTCCAGAGGGCTGTGGCATTGTACTGGAACAGGAACTCACCAGACAACCTTTTAAGAGTTACTAGAGTCTCACCTCTTCTGCAACTTTCTTCCAATCCATGCGTATGACAACAGCCAAGAAGGAAAGGGCTTGCAAAGAGATGCAAACGATCATCCCCACCCACAGACCTGCAGCAATGGAGAGTTACTTCAGGGAGGGCTTGAGGAAAGTCTGCTTCTGCCAGCCACTGCCAAAATGCCCAAGGACTTCCAAGAGATCAGATTATTGCCTCGCGTCTAACCCTGTCTCCATGGGAGAGGAAACACCTCCTGGGAGGCGTCCTATGCTGGGAGCAAGCCTGGATTGACTGGGATATCTCAGCCCCCATTTGAAGGAGGCTGCTCAGAGCCTGCCTCAGCTGACGCTTCAGCGTGCAATCCAGCCCCACCGAGCCGAAGGAGATCTGAGCACAAGTTCCAGGGCTGAGCCTTGGCTCAGGGCACAGGGTCTGGCCCAGCAGAATCATAGAAGCATTAAGGACGAAAAAGACCTCAAAGATCACCAAGTCCAAGCGTCAATCCAATACTACCACAGCTACTGGACTTTATCCTGAAGTGCCAGCAGCACCAGCAGCTCGTACAATGACGATCGGGAGGACGCACGTACCCAACACTCCCATCTTCGCTGCAAACATCAGTGAGATGCCGATGGGCAGGCCGATGGCGTAATAGCCGATGGCGTTGGCGATAGCACCCATCTTCTGCTTCCCTGTGCCCTGCAGCACGCCACCACAAGTCGCCTGAGGAAAGCAGGCAGAGGGATCAATACACGGGACAGCACGTGCTATGGAAGGTACCGCCACAGGAGCTCTGGGCTCAGCTCAGCCCCAGAAATAGGACGACCCACAGCACTGTCCCGCAAAGCCAAGAGGGACCAAAGCCACATCACAGAGCCCGTGGTGCAGGGCTCCTCTCGTCCCAGGCGCAGGATGTGGAGCTGTCTGCAGGCACTGAGGGGCACGGCAGTGCTTTCCACACTACCTGGGTCCCTCTCCCGAAGAGATGACAGGCTGAAATTACTATCTAACAAGCTGTATGAGCACTGCTGCTCTGCTGGGGAGTACCTGACATCTCTCAAGATCCAGCTGCTCGCCTATGCTGCTCTGACAAGATACTGAGAAGCCAAAGCCTTGCCAGGGAAAAGCAGGAGAAAGAACTGGGCTATTCCGCAGCAGTGCCAACGGGCAACTACAAGCCCAGGGGTCACTGAGGTGCTGTAGGTAATGCAAGCAGCTGCTTTAAGAGTTTATCAGATTGCTTCTCTGCATCATTTTAACAGACCAAAAGTGAGCCACAGGCAACTTTGCACCCTCCATTGCACCCTAACCTGCAGAGAGAAATTGCTCCACGTGCTGGGATACTCACTGCTGTTGCATCAAACAAGTGGAACGGAGCGAAGATCATCATCACTTTGGACACCAGGGTAACGATCTCCCTGTTGGGAAGATGTATGTATTGGTCAAGAAAAGCAGCATGGCCTGGTCCCTAGGGACTCTGGTTCTGACATATCTCAGCTGCAAAGCCTGATCTCAGCCCATGAGACCCGAGGGGATGCGTGCAGCTTGGGTACCACCTTGGTAGTGTCCCGGAAGCATCTGGGCTGCCTGGTGACACTGGGCAGTGGGGAGGAACCTTTGGGGAATGTGTTTGCAGGACGGAGGTTTATGAACTCTTATCTGTCCACAGCTTCTGAGCAGTTCCAGGATATAAATCACATCTTCCAAGAAGGTAATAATACTCAAAAAGCTGTTAACCCACTTGTCACTGGTGAAGATGTATCCCACCACGTCCTTTAGGCTTCCCAGGATTGTTGCAACCACCACAGCAAAAACTCCTGAAAGAAAAAGAAATAATCAAATTGCTTGCCTTAAGGGCAATGTGTTCTGCTCCTCACTCAGGACCAGACCTCAGGGGCTTCATGTGATGGGGACTGGACTTGGCTGGCCTTCAAGTGATACTACAGCAGAGGATCAGTAGGTTTTCCCTAATTTCTCCCCAGCTATTGCCTTTACATTCCCTTTACAGGTGGAGGACAGAATGCTAAATTGCATATGTAACTATTAAAGCCTTTGCACCAGGTTGCTAAGAGAGGCCAGGGTCACACTTTCCCCAAACAGAGGGTCTAGACAAGTGGGTCTGGGTTCCTCCGGGGTCCCCAGCCCTGTGAGAGGGAAACTGAACTGTTTGTTGATAGTTGCCCTTAATTCCACCTACAGGACCTGGGCTGACCTGCGCATAGCAGTGCAGTGACACAGGACGTCTTGGCTTGCACGGCGTCTCCCGATCCCAAGGCATTGCCCACTCTGACACTCGCGGCCACGCTGAAGCCCAGAGGCACCTGAGTAGCAGGAGACAAGGAGGAGGTGAGTGGCAACAAAGCCTGCGGCACTTTACTTCTTCCTCGGCTGGCAATTTGGGGCAAAATGTCACTGCTGCAGCAATTTTCCATCTGCAGTCCACCCGTGATGTGCAGCTGCACAGCAGGTCTGAGAGTCATCACCTGCCTGGCACCACCTCCTGCTTCCCTGCCCAGCCTTAATCTGCAGGGCCATCGTTTGGGGGATCCTCCCAAGACCCCAGTTTAATACACCCAGCCCTTACCATGTACGCCGCAGAGGAGATCTCGTAGATGACAGACTGCGTGCCCAGCTCCACCACACTAAGCAGCCCTGAAAAAGATCCACCGCTTTCTTTACGGGAGCAGAATTAAAACTCCTCCTTTGCTGACAAGGAGGCAGCAAATACAGAAAATCTAACAGTTGCGGTATCCTGCAGAGCCAACCCTGCAGGCGAGGAGGCTGCTGGCACGAGCGGCTCTGGGGACACGCTTAGGAGGCAGCCACCAGAACAGGCATGGCCAGAAGACGACCAGAGGAAACAGATTTGGACTCACCTGCCAAGAAGCTCCCGATCTCAAAGGTCCACCATTCAATACACATCATGAGCATGCCGGGCACAGCCAGCTGGATAAAGGAACCCCAGTCCAGGAGGCAGTCCCTGGTCCAACCTGTAATGAGCAGGTGAAGCAAAATGAAGGCATGTTCTCCCTTTCATGTGCTGGTGACCATGCAAAATCTCCAGGGCCAGACACTGGTATTTTTAAGGATTAAGCTATGAACGGTACCTCCCCAGGTCTCCACATGGATCTTCTTCCTCCACACGTAAAGGAAGAGGAGAATGGCCTGGGCGTACTGAGAAACAGTGTTAGCGCAGGCAGAGCCCCTGGGGAGAGAGACAGGCTGATTACAAACAACATCCACCGCAACCTCCTCAGCTACAGCAGGAGTGACCTGACAGCACCCAAACAAGCCTTGCTGCAGATATGGGCCAGATTCCTCCAGCCTTCTCTTTCCAGGCTGGTTGGCTGAGGGTGGCAGAACTGGGCACCCAGGACAACCTCCCACAGCCCTGAGCAAACCCCAGCACCCGGGGAGAGGCTGTCGCCACCTCCGCTCACACTTACACCAGGCCCAGCTTCAGTGCATATAGGAAGAAGGCGTTCATGGCTGCATTGAGGATGTTGACTGCAATCCCTGTCAACACCTGAGGCAGAATGATGGCCTGGAAGCCAAGGAGAGACTTTGGAGTTTGCTTCCACAGCACTGCCCAAGCCCCAGCCAGCGTTCACAAGGCAGATGTTTATCGAGGCCCGAGGAGAAAGCCAAGAAGGTGGCTCCTGTTCCAGATCAAGCTGGATTGTGTTAGACCTGCAGAAGGCAGCACGCAGGGCTCAAAAGCTGGAGCCATCAACTCAGTGCAGAGCTGGGAGGTAGTGATGGGGAAATGGAGCAAGCAAAGAGAGGCTCCCGTGAGCTCCCCCTGCCCTAGCAGGGCTGGCTGATGCTGTGCATCACACGTTCCTCAGCCCAGCTCTCCCCAGGACAGAATGAACTTAGATCCCCAACTTTATCCATGTTCCTAGGAATACCTTTAATCTATGGCCCAGAACCTGGTTAGTTATACAATACCTGGCTTAGTAAATATCTCGTCTGCAGCTGGTACAGAAACGCCGCCTGCAAAAGTCAAGATGTGTTTCCTCAGTGCCGCTGCACGATGGTTCCACAGCCAGCTACCGTCCAACACTGGTGGAGAGGTCCTTCCCTCGGCTCCCCGCACACCTTCTCAAGGTGCCCCAGCCAGGCACGCTGCCCAACACCCTGCTCCTGTGGCCTGGCTGAAGCGCAGCATCTGCCAGCACTGGCTGCACCCACAGCCAAGAGGAACAAAAGGCACCTCCCATTCCCACCGGGAAGAGAGATCAGTCTCCAAATGGGAAATCTCATCAGCACCAGAGCGCCTGGAAACTTTGCAGGAAAGGTTATTCCCCTTATTCCCTGGGGGTTCTGCTCCCTATCCTAGGGGAGTCAGAGTTACTAGGCAAGAACCCAGCAGCTACGAGTATGTGCTAACAGCAAGTGCAGCTTTTATCTCAGAGCAAACCCTGGAGCCCCCGGATCCAACGTCCATCGCCTGTTACCTGTTGTGCAGAGATGTGGCCCGCAGTAAAAGCCCTTGCACAGTAAGATGAAAGAGTGCAAGTTTGCTGGTCCAGCAGCCACTGGCCAACACCCACGTGCTAAGGCCCAAGATCAAGGGGCATGTTGTAAAACTGCCTGGTGATCTGCATCCTCCCTCCTTTCCCGTGATGTTCCTGAGGGACTCAGAATTTCTAAAAACTTCATCAGCAACTTACAGGAAGCGCTGGAATAAAGATCATCACGTAGAGCTGAGTTAACCTGGAAAGAGAGTTGTTTCCCCAGTTAATGATACAGCAAAGCAAGAGCCAAGCCAAGCAGCGTTGCGCTCAAGCATCACAGAGCCTTGATTTCAACGCCGCATGGCAACCCAGCTAAACGCCTCATCCCGAAGGGCTCGATCTCACCCCTGACCTGGAGACCTCGGGATCCTGTCGGATGAGCAGGAGGATCTGCTCGGTGTTGATGAAGACCGCCCAGCAAGGGAAGCAGCAGAGCAGCAGGATGAGGATCCCTCGCTGCAGGATGGTGCCCACCTGCTTCAGGTTCTTGCCGCCGTATGTCTGAGCCAGGAGAGAGGACTAAGGTGAGCATTTCAGGGAACCAAAGGGTCTGGGCAATGGACCCAGGGCAGCAACAGGCTCATTAAATGCATTTCCTACGCCCCACAGTGGCTAATGCCAGGCTGGTTGGGTATAACTGCCTCTCGGGCGGATTGCACATGCCTTTGCTCCTCAGGCATGAACCAGGGCTCCTTGGGGGAGCTGCAGGGAGGGAGCAGGCTCCAGCCAGACATCCACAGCCCCATGCTGGCTGGAAGCCACCATCCTCCCACCCTCTATGCCCAGATCACGCTGCACAGGAGGCAAGACACCACTGATTGATCCCTGTCAGGTACAAGAAAGGGCGAGATGCTACAGACCTGGGACATCAGCGTGTTGCATGCTGAGGCTAAACCGCTACCGATGGAGATGCCGGTCACGTTGATAACCTGGAGGGGAGACAAGGAATTTGGGTTGCAAGGGAAGGTGACAGGGGATATGGCCCAAAGAGCTGTGTTCCTCCCCAGTGGGTGAGAAGCCAGTTCTGTCACAAGTTTCTGTGAAGTTTCCAGCCTTTCTCTGTTTCTCAGAATAACACGTTCTTGTTACCTAAATAGATTCCTCTCTCTTCTCATGTGGAAAAGGACCCTCTATAAAGGGGTGACTATCTAAAGGACAACAAACAGTGCTGCTCCTGGCCACAGGCACACCCCTAAGTCAGATGAGTCCAGAGAGCTGGTCACAGGCTCCAGGTCCCTGCCTGGGTGCTGGCCTTACACTGGCACCGTCACTGCCTGCTCATGTCTCATCTGCACTCAGGACAAAATAAAGGTTTGGTGGATGTGATGCTTGTTTTGCACCAAGGCTGTGCTCACACATGGGATCCTCACACAGACGTTACTACAGGTGGTGTATCTTTCTTCCTCTTTTTTTGGTGACACATAATTGTTGTGTTTTAAATCGGAAGGGAATCAAGAGTTATACGTACAGACACAGCCAGCGTCACGGCATCCAGCTCAGCTTTCCCCAGGTGGCCACAGAAGATGGAGCTGACCACGCTGATCAGGAGCCCTAGCAGCTGGGCAATAAACTAGGATGGGAGGAGAAGGAGATGGTGAGATGGACCATGAACAGTTGGATTTCCTAGTGTCACCAAAGCACCTTGCCTTAAGGACAGGGCTCTGCTGTCCTAGGAACCCATCCCTGCTCACCAGCGCTGCTGGGGCAGAGGAGTCAGCTCCAGGACTCTCACAGCCTCTCAGTGGCTTTGTCTTGCAAAGCCTGTCTTTGTCTTTCTACCTGCCCTGTGGGGTTTTGGTGTTTCTCAGCCAATCTGGCAGATGAAGTTGTTTACATAGGACTTAACAGCTTCATTAGGAATCTTCTTTCCCAGGACAAAAGGTGCATAGAGAGGGAAAATAACAAATCCTAAAGCCTTTCCGCACTTCCGTGTATTTGGGGAAAGCTCTCCTCCCAAACCAAAACGTCCTCTCCTCCTGGAAAGACACCAAGTCCTTGTCAGAGGCTACAGCAAGGCTTAACGATGCTGTAGCAATGATTGCACTCCAGACTTCATTTTTCCCTTGGCAACAGGACAATCCCTCTACAGGCTAGAACCAGATGGTAGGAGTTAGAGACATTTATACCCGCTGAGGGGTGGGCATGGCTGGGGACCATGCCCAGGGCCTACTCACGCTCCTTTCCACCCAGCAGCTGGCAAGCCAAGAGCGCAGCACTGCTGAAGTACCCAGCAGGGTCAGAAGAAGAACAAAACAAAAGCTTTTCCCCGCCAGCCCTCCCACCACTGCCTGCAGATGCAGTCCTCCTGCCAGGCCTGGGCATGCTCGACCTGCTGCTGTGAGTAATCCCGGCAGGAGAGGTCTGTACCTCCACGATTGCTCTAGCACAAGGTTTGACATGAAATGGGCATTAACTAACAACAGCTGCAGGGTTGGGTTTGAGGTTATCTGTGCATGCAGAGGCTGTGCTGCAGGGGAAACGGTTGAGGGGATTGAGCTGGGGCTGATGCATTCAGCTACAGAAACCAAAGCCTGTTTATACTTCCTCTGCTGCTTGATCACAGCAGGTCACTGCTTTGATGGCAGGGAGGACGTCTTTGAGAAGTTCATCAGTTGCTACTTGCATACCGGGTAGAGCAGAAGATTCAAAGCACAAAAACTTCACGCGGAGTGGATTTACACCAGGGCTGTGGTGCATGCTCCCCTCTGCGGGAGCCTCTGCAAAACGTGCTCAGTGCTGCGCTGTCGGTCCCCAACTTCCAAAGGATGCATCTCCTTCCAGACAGGCTGCAGCCCGGCGAGGGTTTCAGAGGTGAGCCAGGGGGTTACCTTTGTACCCAGAGGCTG
>NW_009716870.1:0-254 GCF_000703405.1 Apaloderma vittatum | reverse complement strand
CCTGGCCCCCGAGAGCCAACGCCTGGCCCCCGAGAGCCAGCCCCTGGCCCCCCAAGAACCAACTCCTGGCCCCAGAAATTAAACCCTTCCTGTCCAAGGCATCTAAGGGCTCCCCAAGTTTTCCCCAGCAGAGAAAGGAGCCCCATGAGGTCACCTCACAAACACTTTAAGCCTCAGAACGAGGCAATCCCGCTCCCCAAAGATTTTCTACCTTCGAGGATGGGATTTTGCTGCCCCAAACAACCCAAATTCCT
>NW_009716869.1:967-1580 GCF_000703405.1 Apaloderma vittatum | reverse complement strand
GACACTTGCGTGTTGGAACATTAGAACCATGTTTGATACTGCAGATAGTGGACATCCTGAGTGTCGTTCTGCTCTAATTGCCCATGAACTATCACGACACAACATCGACATTGCTGCTCTCAGTGAAGTTTATCTCCATGAGGAAGGCAGCCTCAATGAACCCAGTGCAGGCTACATACTCTGTTGGTCAGGCAAAGTCAAAACTGAAAGACACCTTTCAGGAATTTTACCGCCTAAGGAAACTTTCCACTGTGTCTTTTGCAATCAGACTTGCCTATCCTGTATCAGCCTTTTTAGCCATCAGCACGCTTGTACCAAGTGTGGGAAGAGCCCTTCCCATATCTTCGTTCGCGAAGCCAAGTCATGATGAGGTGTAGGAAGATCTGAGATAGTACATGTCCTCTGTACCCCAGCTTTCACCAGCAAGGTCTCCCAGTCCTTGGTGCTGTGAGGCAGGACCACGGATGGGAAAAGGGAACAACAAGGAAAGAATAGAGATCAAGCCAGGAGTTCCTTGAGCAAACTATGTTCTTCCCAGTCCATGGGACCAGAGGAGATGAATCCAAGTGTGCAGAGAGAGTTATTTCACCAGAAGGTGTGGGGCTGATATAAT
>NW_009716869.1:518-827 GCF_000703405.1 Apaloderma vittatum | reverse complement strand
TCCAGCAAAGAGTACACCTGTCCAAGCCTTGAGAAGCCGGTTTCTGCAGGAGAATGCAGTGGAAAATGATGTCAAAGATTTTTCTAAACTCCATGTAAACAATGTCCACAACCTTTCCCTGGTCAAATAGGTGTGTCATCTTGTCATAAAGAAGATTGGCTCGGTCAAGCAGGACATGCCTTTTCAAAACCCATGGTGGCTGGGGAAGGTCACCTGGATGTCACGTATGTGTCACATGATGGCAATCAAGATGATCTACTCCATAAACTGACCTGGCTATCCGGTCAGATTGACAGGCCTGTAGTTCCC
>NW_009716869.1:0-428 GCF_000703405.1 Apaloderma vittatum | reverse complement strand
GGACTCCAGAGGGCATCTACCAGGATGCATTTTGGAGCCTGTGTAGAGAGGCTAAGTGTCTTGAACTTTTTTCGCCTGATGAAGGAGGAGGCTCCAGGAACTGCAGTAGTTGCATACAACTACTTGGAGGCTGGTTTCAGAGATGATGGAGCTTTTAGTGGAATGGGAAGAGAAGAAAACCTTCACAAACTGCAGCTTGGAAGCTTCAGACTGGATGTGAGGAAACAGAGATGTCACTCAAAGGGTAGAATTGTGTTTGAAGATGTCAACCAGATAGGTCTGTAGAAGATCCTATGGCTTTATGTTTCAAGGAATGGTGAGGGAAAGGACAGGGACATCAGGGAAGATCTAGAAATGAGAGGAGGAGAGGTAGGTGGGAAAGGAAGAAGGGAGTCCGCAGCCTGAAGAGACAGAGGAGCAGGCATGGA
>NW_009716868.1:6332-16078 GCF_000703405.1 Apaloderma vittatum | reverse complement strand
TGGCATCGTGTTTGTCTTGGTGCATCGAGCTGAAAGGTTCCTGCCGTTGCTCCAGCGTGCGTACGGCTGTGAAGCTGTTCCTCTCGGGTCTTGACACGTCCTTGAAATATCCCCGTCCTCTTTTAATGGTTGTTGTGGCGCTTCAGCACTTCATTTCCATCACGAGATCCTTGTGGTGACCACGATATGGGACAAGGAGACCGGGAGGACCTCGACGTAGCTGGCTGCTCTGTCTCAGGATCTCGGAACAGCGCTGACTGAGAGAACCTCTGTTCGACATGAGACTTCCCTTTCGGGGTATTTCAGCATTTCACACGAGGAAGGTGCCATCTGGCCCACCTGCCATCCCGTCCAGAGCGGTTTGGTCCTCACTGCCGCCCTTGGCAGAGCGCCGGGGGCGCTGTGTCTGTCTGTGCCAACACGTTACTTCGGCATGTTGTTGGGCTGACAGGACAGGCTGAAGTGCCGCCCCGGCACGCTGTGCCACGCTGCTGTTGCACACCCTGCTCTGTACCGGGGAGATCCGGGAGCCGTCGCTCTCACAGATGAGGTTCGAACCCTGGAATATCTCTGCTGTGACATTACAACAACATGCTACTGGGGTATTGGTTCTCCTGAGCAGTGTGGAAGGTGACCTCTCTGCCTTGTTCTCTGTTCCTTTTTGGCTCTTTCAGGTCATAGCTTACAAGGCAAATCCGTTTCTGTTCATACTGCTTCCCTCTGGCCACAGCTGGAGTTCGTAGAAAACGGGCCCATGTTGAGCAGTATGAACAAGGCAAAGGAGCAGGGAACGCTTCTCTCTCTGAACCTGAAATATGTGTTACACTAGCTCCAGAAACCACGTTAGTTATAAAAGTAGTAACACTGCAAAGGGAAACCTCTGTCTTTTCTCACTTTCTTGCAAAAATTGCTTCAGCCTGAAGGGTTTTGCCTGGACAAACAGTCTGCCTTGCTCTGGAAAACAGCTTTGCCAATGCAAAAAGCTCAGGTTCTTCTGCCCGTGTTCTGTGAAACGTGGCTGTTGCTTTGTTCCGTGTGTCCAAAAGCTGGAGTCCAGAATGAAGGGAGGGAGTGCTGGAGTCATCCAGGAATACAAGTGTGAGAGTGGGTAATTGGTCAACCTCTCTAGCTTTTGAGAGAAAGGTTATTCTCGTGCCTGAGAAGCAGAGACTAGTGGAAGGAAAGCAGCCACTGGGAAATTTAAACTGGAATCTAATCTCCCTTTGTTCTCCCCAAGAGTAAATGGCCTGTGGATTAGGATCCTTATTCCAGCATCACAGTGCACAGTCAAAATAAATGGAGTTCACTGCTGTGACCTCTCATGGTCCCCAAAACTGTCACCAGCAACAGGAGCATCTACACCTGGCTGAGCACCTGGTAGCACCTCGGTGCCTTTCTGACCCGCGCAGCGCTGCTGGATTCTGTGCCTCCTGTGTGACGTTTGGATTTGAAGTCTCGGACTGCAGCTGCGTCACTCTCAAGCGAAATCAGTGTAATGGGGAATATTCTCTCTGTTATCATTTCTATTTTTAAGCCACATCTGCCTTCCTCCCCTACTCCTTTGACTTGTTTCCATGGTCTTCTGAATTTGTAAATAATCTGAGGGATCATTCAGTTTCACGCAGGTCTAAGTCTGGGTGTGGAATGGCCTTTTTGCTTTGTCTGTCGCTTGTTTCTTCTTTTCCCACCCCAAACACAGCAGTGCTAGTGATTTTATGGTGATTCCAGCTCGCAGCAGTTCCCACTTGCTCTAGTGCTACGTTACTGCTTCAGGGAAATAAACTCGTGATTAGTTACTGAATTATCATCCTGTCGTACTACTCATTTCAGCACCTGATCATTAATAACAGATCTCATCGTTCCTGAAGTATTCTTGACACCTTTTCAAGCCAGCCTATCTGCTGCTAACTGTTTCAGCCTTTGTTTTCAGAATCCTTTGCTCGCAGCATCTTATTGATCCCCATGTGAAGGAGGCACGGTCGATATATAGATCATTGTCTCAGGAAAGAGAGTTCTGTAGATCACTCGAGACTAGAGGAAGTAAGTGTAGACCACACCCTTACCCTTTTCATGAAACTGGAGTTGTTTGCTTGGAACGATTTATCCAAGAGGGTTTTATACTTGGTCACATTCCAGCAAAGCCCAACAAAGGGGCATTGACACTTTCCTGAGTTCCAAAGCTGTTTCCCAGTGCGACCATCCTCACAGTAGAGGCTGTCTGAATCCTTTCCATCCCTTTCTCCTTTCATTATATCGTCGTCTCCTCCCTTTTCTTAGTGCACATGGTCACTGGGCTCTGTCTGCAGCCAGACAGAGTGATCCCCAGTGGGGTTATCTTGCTGCTCACAATCGGACCCTTGGGGCTGGTGAGCTGGCACACGGCGTGTGCTCCGCTTGGGCTGGAGGCATCCTCTTTTCACCCCTCCTGGTGGAGGAAGGAGCAAGAATTCCACAGCTGCTTCACCGATCCTGTCCCTCCCTCTCGGTCCTCTCATGTAGCAATGTCTGCTGCTGCCTTCCAGGCCAACCGTTACCGCAGTAGTAATGATACCCAGAAAGTCGCTGCCTCTCATCGTTACGGTATTTGCAGTATATGTGTTAACACCCGAAGGCACTGGCTCAGAACCGGAGGTCTGGGGTGGCTCTTTTGGTATGTGCTTTGCTCTGTTGTTAGAGGATGAATTTTCATGCGAAGCTGTAGTATGTTTTCTTAAATAAGTTGTAAGAGCTTCGTACTGAAGCAGTGTATGTAGATGCCCCGACTAAGTGAGGAGTGATGGTGCTCAGTTCAGATCATTAATAGCTGAGGATCATAACAAGATGTCACTGGTGACCAGGGGACTGACACTGTGATTTTCTTTTGCAGTTGGGTGCTCTCAGTCACCCAAAGGCATTGGTTAATTACCTGCTTGCTCCCTACCCGGGCTGAACTTGATGAACAGCATTTCCATGTGCAGCAGCCCAAGGAGCAGCAGATGTTCTGGGTTGCTTCCCAGGCCTCAGCCCATACTGCTGCCTGAACTTATGACCGAGCACTGAATGCCAGGAAGCAGGTGCCTGTTCTCGGGGTCTACCTGTCTCACCCTTTCCCACCTCGCCTGTACCACTCCCAGTCCTACCAGACTCCTTTGCTGCCCGCTCACCTCTAAATTTCTTTGCCCGCCCCTCTGAGCCCTCTGGGTGCGGTGAGGCGTTTGGGAGAAGCCGGGTGTTGTGGCCAGCTGCTTCCGATTGCCTCTCCGAAGAGTGGGTAGGTTTGTAAAGATGCTGTGTTCAGACAAGCGTGGTGTGTGTGTTTCGAATAATGGCTTAGAGTCAAAGTCCTCCTTCTAAGTGAAAATGTAAGCTGTAAACGTCTGGGGTCTTAAACTGATGAGAGGATAAGTGATCACTGGAGTGCTGGAGGTAAAAAAAGATAAAATGGAAATACTGCCATACGCAGTTAGAGACTGAGGGGAAGGTGATGAATCCAGAGAAGAGGAAGCCTGGAAGAGCTGTTAAATGCAGACTAGAGCTCTTTTTGCACAGCACAGTTTCTAGTGCGACACTGGTTTTTGTTAACTTTTGCTTTGAAATTAAATGAATTGCGTTTACTGGTGAGGTTAAGTGGCTGGATGTGTGTTATATTTTAAGAGGTGATGTCTTAGACCTATTTTTCTCTTTTCTTGAAGGCCTCGGTTGGCAGGCAGAGCCCGAGGGTGGTGCCGTACCCAGCCCACAGTCTATGTCCTGGAGAGCCTCGCCTTCAGAGTGCAGCAGGTAAACACAGTTTGAGTATGTGTCTGCTTGCTGGTCTGGTTTCCAGAGAAAGCTAGGCTGCTGTGATCAGCCCGTCTGTTCCCTTCTCCTTCCGACATCTCTCACACCCGTTGGGTGATTCCCATGCCATTTGACAGAGGAGGAAAGTCTTGAAGATGCCAGAGCTCCTACAAGTGTCCATTTGCCCGTTCTTGCAGTAAGAGGCAATTATCCTAAAAATGCCTTGGGCAAAGGAAAGGCTGCAGTGTGCATTTCCATGTAACACTAGTGAATCCAGTCAGGAGAGACACACAAATGCTCAGAAAACGCTCAGACTCAGCTTTCAGTCAGTTGTGGGACTTGCATGTGCAGAGAGCCAGGCTTTGCGATTCAGCACTCGCAGCGTGACTTCGTTCGGTGGTGTTCCCCAGCCTCTCTCACTCCTGCCTTCATCTCTTCCTCTGGCTTATCTGGGCTGCACACACCCAAGAGATCATCCCAAGCTTTGTTGCATCTGAAGCTTTGGTCCAGGGTGGTGCTAGTGTCTGACTTCTAATCCCTGCAGTTGTGTCAATGGGCTCAGCTGATCATCGACTGAACCTGGCAGAGATCCTTTCACAGAACTATGGTGTACGGGAAGAAAGGGAGGAAGAAGATGATACTCAGGAGAAGCAGAAATCTTTAGAAGAGCTGGAGAAGAGTCTTGGCGACTCTCAGGTAAAGGCAGCAAGGGACGGGGAGGGAAGTTACCTGCTGGGTTTTGTTGTGCACTTTTACAGCACTGGTGCCGAAGATCTGTGTGAGAAACTGTGCCTGGCTCAGCTGGCAGCGCGCTGTGTTTAGGTTCACCCGTCGATGAGTCTTAGGTTTGCGTTTGGGTAGGAAGGGGTGGTTTTGGGAACAGGGAACAGCAGTCAGTTTGGAGGCTTCCACTGCCGAGGGGTCTGATGAGGTCTTGGCTCACCTTGCCCAAGGGCCATCACCTGTTGGGCGTACGTCCAGTGAGTGTTCCACAGTGGAGGAACCGCAAAGGTGAAATGACGTGCTCCTGCTGCGGGTGGTCCCATGGAGACCTCGTGGAACACAGAGCGTGTTCCTGGTGACACAGACCGTCTCCTCAGGTCAGGCACAAGGCTAATAATGGGGATGTGCTTGACAGTGTTGCTCTGGGGTGAAAGTTCCTGGCTTCTCCATGCCTTTGGTGAGTGTTCCACAGTGGAGGAACCGCAAAGGTGAAATGACGTGCTCCTGCTGCGGGTGGTCCCATGGAGACCTCGTGGAACACAGAGCGTGTTCCTGGTGACACAGACCGTCTCCTCAGGTCAGGCACAAGGCTAATAATGGGGATGTGCTTGACAGTGTTGCTCTGGGGTGAAAGTTCCTGGCTTCTCCATGCCTTTGAGAAGACCAGGTTGTGGTGGGTCCTGGTGGACCATGCCTCCTTCATTGTGCAGCGTTGCCCAAGGCCCCCAGAGGAGCAGAGCTGCCTCGACTGCCTCTGCATATCTCTGTGTTCACTGCAGCTGGTGTTGTACTTGGTGATCGTTCCTTTCCTGATGAAACTTTGTCCTCCTCTTGCTCAGAGCAGTGAAATGCCATTTGAGGAGCTGCTTGCACTTTATGGCTATGAGGCATCGGATCCCATCTCGGAGCAGGACAGCGAGAGCAATGATATTACTCCAAATCTCCCAGATATGACTCTGGATAAGGTAAGGGCCACTGTGCGTGTGGGTGCGTGCCCTCAGCCTGCGCTCTGGGTTACTGTGCTGTCATGAAGCTTGAGATGCCTGGTAGCTCTTCCCAGGCAGAGTTTGACTAATGCCAGGGGAAGGGGCCTGCCCAGTTCTGGTGTCCCCGTGAGTAATGCCAGGTGTAGAAATGTGCGTGTAAGGAGTTCAGAGGAGACCAAGGAAAGGATAGCTCTTTCATAAAGAACACGCTGAAAACTCTCTGAGTTACACCTGTTTGCATGTAGATGTGGGTTTGTGTAGAGTCAGGGGAGGTTTGTATCTTCCCAGGTAAAGTTATGGCTCCTCCTGTACTAGCTGAAGTCTAAAAAGTTTTGGTTTTTTTCCTTCCCCCTTCTTTGAGGTATTTGCTGGGTGTAGAGCGTGGAACTCCACAGAAAGTGCCTCTTGTTCATCCTCACTCTGGCTTCCATAGGAAGCCACCCTCGAAGCTTGTAGAAGTGCTTCTAGGGAAAATAATCTAGGGGTGATGGGGTGTGAGAGAGAGAATCTATCTTTGGACAAGCTGTGGGAGGGTGAGGAGATCTGTGGATGCAGCCACCCTTGGCCAGAAATGCTTTACTCTAGACCATACCCTCCTCATAAGTTTTTTTTTTAATTTAAAAATATTTTTTACTTTCTTGTTGTTGTTAAAAGGAACAAATAGCGAAGGATTTGCTTTCAGGGGAAGAAGAGGAGGAGACACAGTCTTCAGCTGATGATCTGACTCCATCTGTCACATCCCACGATGCATCGGACCTATTCCCCAACCAGCCTGGCTGTACGTGTCACTTATTTCTAAGTAATTGCTTTTCACTTAGATGGGATGTGCAGGATAGGGCTAAAATGTTTTTCTTTCTTTTGTCACTTAGTTTCATGATATCAGCTTTCCACTTTCCTTCTAGGGGCTGCAAATAAACCTGAGTGCTGGAGGTGTTACTGAGCATTAGTTAGGATATGTGGCATGTGTATGCTCCCTAGGTGAGAGGAGAATTGTCTCTCGTTGTAACTCATAACTGAGAAAGTGAGAACTGTTTTGCTCCTGGCAGTCTGAAAGATCAGTACTCTAAAAGTGAATAAATTCAGTAGTACTAGTGGTATGATATGTTGTGGCAGTTCCTATATATTGGAATATTCCTGTGTGGGAAGCCAAACTGCAGGAGTGAGGCGCAGCACAAAGTGATCTTATTCCTTCTGCTGATCTGCAAAATGGAGTCTGAGCTCCTCAGGCTGGTGGGCACCACCCACAGGGCAAGCGCGCAAATCCTATTTAGAAGGAGAAAACTAAAATCTGGGTAAGTTGTCACTGCAGACCATGCTGAAAGTTACTTCAGGACAGAAAATGAAGGGAAGGAGAGGGAACATAGAGCAATAGGAAAAAAACCCCACAGTTCATAACTGCAGACCTTTTCCTTTCCCACAAAGCAAACAACTTCCTTGCTGATGAAGACAAAGAGCCCTGTTCATCTCCATGTGCTTCCTCCATGGCTGAGGATTCCGAGGAGGATTCCATTCCATCCAACGAGTGTAAGAAGGTAAACGATCAAAGCATGTTGGGAAGGGGAGCTCACGCCATGGGCCTGAGTCTGAGGAAAGCAGGGCACCAAAGCACTGTGCCGTTTCCTCAAGAAATTTTCTTTTATTTTCTTTTGCTCAGCGCCTTGTATTTTGTGGAAGGCAGTGGCAGATGTAGGTTTTTTTAAATACAGTCTTGAAATCTGTATCTGAAATTATCTTATGCTTCACGTACAGAAAACGCTGTTGTGCCTTGGTAAATTAAAACCGTGGCCTGTAGCCCTGTGAGGGTGAAATGCTGTGCAGTATTCCCAGCAGGATTTACTGAGCGGGAACCATCTCAACGAAAGAGAGGAGCAGGCTTCCAAATTCAGTTCATTCTGGTTGTGAAGGTTGCAGGAACACTGCTGCATTTCTTTATCTCCAGCTTTAGCTGCTCGCTGTGTATCTATAACATAAAAACTATGTAAATGCCTACGATCCCCAGAGCGTGGTCGGAAGTAAATCTTCTTAGTTACCCTATGAAATAGTCAGGGCTCCCTGGAAGCAGTAGTGCTGGTGGGGCCTACCGAGATAGAAATCAGCCTCGTGGTGTTGTAGTCCCTAAATCGCAAAGCACAGCTCGGTGCCTTCCTGGAGTGTTTTCCCTTTCGATTTACTCGCCTCTCTGTGGTGACGTTTCAGGAGATCATGGTTGGGCCTCAGTACCAAGCCAATGTTCCCATCCTCCACCTAAACAGGCACGGTGAAAAAGGTAAGGCGACTTGCTTTTTGTGTCTTGTCTGGATGTAGGGCTGCCAGCCTGGGCATCTGATGGGGCCCTGCTTCATCCGTTCTGCTCCGTATCTCTGGGTTTGGCATTAACACCAAAATTCACACCTGAGCTGGCTTTGAACTAGTCTGTTTGAACAGGACTGGTAACGCAGAGACAGAAGCCAAGAAGCTCAGTGAGAACCTTGTTGGTGTGGCAGGTTTGGAGAAGGGGGTCTCAGCTGCAGCCAAAGAGAAGGGATACCCTCTGGAAATATTCTACTTTATTTTTCTTTTACATCTTCCTTAACTAGCCAGGTTATTTTCATTCAGCACTCCCTGGAGCTGACTGTCTCTGATTTGATGGGATGCCTGCAGAGGGGATGAAGGTGCCTTGGTTTGCAGATGGCACCTGATAACTAGTGAAAGACCAGCACCAGCCTGTTGAGTGATGGTTAAAAGAAAGCCACATCTTGAGAAATTACTTCCTCATTTCTAGTTCTTTTATCCTAGCAGACTGGGCAACTTAATTGAAGGAGATAAAAGTTACCAGCTTTGTTGGTGCTATTTCAGATTTACCCAGTACAGTTTGCAGGACTTTGCACTGTCAATTTTTTGGTGCTCTCTGCCTTCTGTATTGAAGACGACAGATTTAGTGCATGTTTCCCATACTGTATGTTTGCACCAGTGTGAAATGAAAGGAAACTGGTAGTAGATCCCAACAGGGATCTTTTAGGTCCTTTCTGTAGCCTCTGACCTGATTTTGGTGATTCTGCAGGGCAGAAGAGTTTGTTCCTTTGCCTGTAGAGATGCCTTAAGTACAGGGTGTGCTAATGTTATCTGAATAGAAGCAGCTCAATATTTCTGATTGGTTTTTATTGCAGAGCGTCTTCTTGCTTTCCTCTGTGCTTTTATTTTACTTTGTCTCTTTGCATTGTTGTGTGCCCTGTCCTTCTGGACTGAGCCTTGGAAGCTGAAAGGGGCAAGAATCATTTAGTGATGCAGTGCGCTCCTGCGATCCTGCGTGGGTGGAGCAGCTCAGGAGGGGCATTACAAGCTATCACAGGGGAGCAGCTGCTTAGTTTTGCATCTAGGGCAGGGTTATAGCTCAGCCGCCTTCGCCTCCCACTCCTTTTGTTTGCTGTGTGCTGGAAAAGACACCTTAGAACCTCAGCGGGGTTTAGCTGCCAGGACTAATGAATCAGAGCAACAGTCTTTGAGCACATGGGGACAAAAACCTTGTCAACCAACCCTTCTGAAGAGCTGAAAGCAAGCTGAGCCTGCTCACAGGGCTCTAAAAGAGGTATGAAGAGTATTAAGCTTATCTGCCTCCACAATCAGGAGGGAAGATGCAGTACCTTCACAGAGATGGTTTTTGTCTCTAGAGCTGGGTTGCAGTAGCAAGTGAAGATTTCTTCCCTGCTTTTTTCTCTCCCGTGCACGTTCACGCAGACTGTTTCTCAAAAGCAACAGAATTCTCTGTTGATTAACTTATTTCAGTGCTTTTTCTGTTAGCCTACGAGAATGAAGATCAGCTGCTTTGGGACCCAAACATACTCCCTGAGAGAGAAGTTGAAGAGTTCCTGTACCGGGCAGTGAAGCGGCGATGGGAGGAGCTGTCTGGCAGCAGCCTGCCAGAGGGAGAGACGGTGAAGGACAACGAGCAGGTACGTGGGGGCTTCTTGCCACCCAGCGAAACTCTGACGGTGCTGGCGTCAGAGCGTGGCGCTTCCTGTGGAGTGAGAGACCCACCTAAAAGAGAATGAGCGCTCGCTCCACCGATCCTCTGCTTCGCGGGTAAGCGAGGGTGTGCTGCCTCGCTGCCGTCTCAGCAGGCTGATCACGCTTCTGCTGGGGAGACTGGAAAAGGCTGTAGTGGGCCTGACCACGGGCCTGTCTGGCTGAGTACTGTGCTTCCAGCTCCGCGACAGGTGTTTGTGGAGAGGGGGTAGCGGACTGGGCGACCTGAGAATGGGCACTGCTATGGCTGCGTTGTCCTGGTATCCCCAAATCCCC
>NW_009716868.1:0-6301 GCF_000703405.1 Apaloderma vittatum | reverse complement strand
AGGAATATCCTTTTGGATCTGTCTTCTGGAACATCATCTAATTGTTCTTTGAAGCCAGCAGAAGCTCAAACGTTTGGTTAAGAAGCTTCAGAGCAGTTGTGTTTCCTTTAAGCTAGCCAGGTTAGATTCTCACCGTAAGTCTGCAGGAGCACAGAGGCACATCTGTAATCTGCAGAGCTGCTGGTGGACCTGTGTCCGTTCAGTCCTAGGGTTTGTAATGCAGTGGCCTCGAAAACTGGAATAATTTATTCTGATGGTCAAGCTGGGGTTAGTGGTGAAATGGCTCCTGGAAAAAATAAGTTTTACAAGACAAATGTGAGTCATGGGCAGGCTGGTTTGTTGCTCAGGTACATACTGTGAGTAATTTTCTTCTTTGCCTAGGCCTTGTATGAACTGGTTAAATGCAACTTCAATGCAGAAGAGGCACTGCGGAGGTTACGGTTCAATGTGAAGGTTATCCGAGGTGAGAACCCCCCATATTTTAGCTCTACCCCAGACATCAAGGCACACCTAACTCTTCCTGCATTCTGTACGTTGCCTCCGATTCCTCTTTCTTTCTGCTGCAGATGAGCTTTGTGCCTGGAGTGAGGAGGAATGTAGAAATTTTGAACATGGCTTCAGAGTCCATGGGAAGAACTTTCATCTTATCCAAGCGAACAAGGTAAGGGTGCTCACCTCTGCACCCTGCTGAGACGGAGGGAAGGAGGATTCACACCAGAGGGGTGTGCGGAGCCTCGGCCAGGGCAGGGAGCTGAGGACTGATGAGTTCTGATCCCAGGCTGTGTGTTGGCTCATGCTAGCAGGTGACGGGCTGTTCACTGCCCTGCTCTGCCTTATTTTCCAGGTGGGAGAAGTCACAAACAACACTGACCTGCATGAGTGATGTCAGTTAATTACTGATTAGCCCTTTCTGAAGTCTCAAAAGTTCTTTCCAAACTCTCAGCCCTTGCAGTACTTCTGTGAATGAGTGAGTTGAGCATGTGGATGTTTTGTAAAGTCCCCTGGGGTCCTCTAGAGTGAAAGATGCTGCTGTAGGGAGAGCTGGGCCCCAGGACATACTCTGCTGTGCTGGGAGTTGGCAGAACCAGAGAGTCCAGTTTTACGGCTGGTTAATCATGGGCATGTTGACGCTGGCCAGTGAAAATGGATGCAGGTTTGCTGTCTTGATGTTAAGTGTACTCCTGGAAGTGCAGGAAAGTCCTGCATGAATGTTCCATGTGTGAGCCCACCCCAGGGTCTGCAGGAACAATAGTGCACCGTGAGGAGTTCTTTCTCTGGCCGATTGCCACCTTGGAAGTCTCAGTACGTGCTTCTGTTCCGCAGCGTAGATGCGTCCGTAGCAATAGAAATCACTGTCACGCACTTGATTTCTTGTGCTGATTAAATGGGAGAATGGTCGTTGCTCCATGAGACACATCTTGGAACGTGCTGTTCTTACGACCGTGTCTCTCCTCAGGTCCGCACCCGGTCAGTGGGCGAGTGTGTGGAGTACTACTACGTATGGAAAAAATCGGAGCGCTACGACTACTTCACTCAGCAGACTCGTTTAGGAAGGAAGAAGTACGTCCTCCACCCTGGAGCCACGTGCGTGGAATATTCTCACACTAAAATTAGTAATACTAACCTCCCAGTGAAGAGTCCTGCTGCAAAGCACCTCTGCTTAAAAGGCTGCGCTTTCTTCTCTAGAAGGTTTCTTGGGTGGGAGCAGAGAGGGATGCATTGGGTATTGTCAGAACATAAACACTCCTGAGTGTGGGGAGGGAAGATAAAGGAATTACTTGCTTCGCTGTGGGCTTTCTTGTGTCAGAAAATACTGTTTTGTTTCAAACAACTGCATCCCCAAAAATTAAGGCTAGGGTCAGGGATTCAGGACTGCTCTTGGGAAATAACTTGCTTCAGTGAGGTTTTGGGAAGGGAGCTTCTTAAGTTCAAAAATACATTATTTCTGGTGTTTTGGAACCTGAATTATTTTCTTTCCCTGCTGCCATCCTTTGAGGAAAATTCCTCACTTGGAAATGTGTACTAATTACCGAAAATACTTTTCAAAAATTTAAAAGTGAAAAAGGTAAAAATGAAATATATAAGATTAATTAATTGAAAACATTGGATGACGTCTTAGATTATTTTTATTATTATTACGATGCAAGACAGGAAAATACCTGAAATGTCAAATCCCTCTAGGGTGGGAAAACATGCTTTTTGCTGGCACACCAACATTGTCACAACCCGCTGCAGTTGTTCTGTGAAGCTGGCTGTTCCCTGGGGAGAGCATTCGACCACTTCTTTTCCCTGGGAAGGGGCTGAGGCTCAGGGGGCGGCGGGGCACAGCTCTGGTTCGGAGCGCTGCGGAGCCCGCCTGGGTTTGTTGGGCTGGTCTCAGCCATGCTGAGTTAGCTACAGCCACCTCAGCGCCGAGTCTGAACTGCGCTCTGCAGACCAAGGAGGGGATGGACTTGTGGTCTCTTGAGGTCTCTAGAGTCCTGTTGCTTCTTTTGTTGCTGGGCTTTAATCCCAGCCAGTTTTCCCTGCCTGCATCTCTCTGCACAGCAGGCGGTGGCAGCGTGATAGAACAAGAGGGAATGGCTTCAAACTGCAACAGGGCAGGGGTAGGCTGGACAGTAGGAAATTTTTTTTCACAGCAAGAGTAGTCAAACATTGGCACAGGCCGCCCAGGGAGGTGGTCGCGTCCCCATCCCTGGAGGTGTTTAAAGGTCGTTGAGATGTGGGGCTGGGGGAGATGGTTTAGGGGTGAGATTTGTAGAGCAGGGTTGGTGGTGGAACTCGATGATCCCAAGGATCTTTTCCAACCTGAACGATTCTATGATTCTCTGTCTTTCCCCACAGGGACTACACTGACAATGACTTGGATGGGGGGGAAGTAGAAAACACGAGTCGTTCTCGGAGCTCCCCACCAATTCCCTCTGCAGCTGCCTGCCTGGATTCTCACTTCGGTCAAGATCAGATAGCCATAGAGAGCACAGGTAACTTCCTTTTCCTCTGCCTGCTGTGGGGATAACTCATTTCCCTCGCTCAGCGGCACGGACCCTCCTTTGCCTTTCCCTGGTTGCCGTTGTCCAGCTGTTGCCCAGCTGTTTCTCTTCTGCCTGTACCTTGCTTGCTGTGCCCTGAGTGAGGTACCAGCCCTGGGCAGGCTTTGGTGTGAGCGAAGGAGACTTGTCTGTCTCTATGTTGGCCAGTAGTGACTTAGAAAGACTTGTACCTTTGTGTCAGCACCTCCCAGGGACTGTTGGCACGAGGGGATAGGACTTAGGATTTGGCTTATCTTGGAGTATCTCTGTGAGATTCCCTTTAATTTCCACAGAAACACTGATGGCCTCCCATCTGCTGTCTGCATCTTGCCTTTCTTTGTTCGTGCTGGCAGAGATCTTGGTTGCTATAATAAGGAAACACTTGTGCCATCGAACAAATACTGTTGTGATTAGGTGGGATTGAACTGGTTTCTGGGGTTTTGTCTGTTATGGACTCACTTTATCTTTCTGTCACTTGCTGTCCCCCACCCTTTCTTCCTCCCTGTCCGTCCATCCCCCACGTTTCCCTCCCTGTGCTGTGCAGAGCCCCTGAGCGTGGAGAGCACAGCCTGCAGCCTGGGCAGCATAAGCGAGTCGGGGCAGGGCTACGAGTGCAGCACTCCTTCGGAGACGAATTGTTCCTTCGACCCCACGGAGGAGACGTCATCAGGTGCCATCTCGGCTTCCTGCACGCAACATGCTGTCACCCCCTTGGAACCGGGGCTCCATGCTCTGCCGCCAGCAAGACCAGGACTAGCAGAGAAGCCGGAGACGTTGCAGAGCTCCGGTGAGACGATAAACATGGACTTCACTCTCCCTGCAGACATTAACGAGGGTTTGCCTTTAATTGCTGGCCCTGTGGATTTGGACAGAGACCCAGAGACAGTGGTGGCCCCTGCGCAAGTGTCCTTATCGGTCACAGATTTTGGCCTCATTGGCATCGGAGATGTAAATAGTTTTCTGACTGCTCATCAGGCTTGCCCAGCACCTGTGGCTCGGTCAGAGCCTTTGTCGCAGTGAGAGTCTCCAGTCACAAACTTGTCACAGACCCAGCAAGGACTTTGACCTGACTGAGTGAAATCCTGGAACTTCCACTGTTCCGCAGGGACAGTTTGGAGCTGTTGGTCAGAATCCGTCTTTCCATCCTCCTTGATCCAAGGCTACAGTGAAACCAAACACCTTTCTGCTCCAGTGTGTTCTGACACAACCACACAAAGCTGGTGGCTGGCTTTAGTGAGGGGGGAGGTCCATTGCCCTGGTTTCATTGATCATGTGTCACCGCAGGTAATTCCAGGCTGTTCGAAAGATCCGTGCCTTGGGACAGGGGAAGTGTTCCTTGGCCCCCGTGGGACAGCCTGAGTGCAGAGATGCTCTAGAACAGAGACGTGTCACCAGCACCTTGGGGGCTGGGATAGAAGACGCAGTCTGGAGGTCTGAGAGCTGAGGGAACACGCAGGGAGCACAGAGTCCCCCGGCCGCGGGACAGAGCCTGCAGAGCCGGGCACGGTGAGGCCACGGGAAGATGAGGAGTCTTGGCCCTCTACCCACAGATAGAGCGTGGCCACAGAAGGCGTCCTCTCCGTTCCTCTCCCAGCAGCTCTCCCACGCTCCCAAGCTGGGTCCTGACACTGCTGGTCTCAAATCTCTCCTGCCCGCTCTACCCGCTGCGGGCGGGATGTGGCCTGGTCCAGCCCTTGGGCAGAAGCGTCGGGTCTTGGAAGGGATGCGGTGATGAAGTAGCGCTGTGTGATGCAGTAGCACTGAGTGCACTTGAGTCCTTCTCACCTTCTCTTGCAGTGCTGGGCCACGGAGATCTTGTACTGGGAGTAAAAGGGGTTTCTAGACCCACAAAGTGCCGTCGGCCCCGGAGTTGAGCAGTGCTGCCGCTTCCACCGCTGGCGGTGAATGATCCTTGCTGACCGCTGCAGTACCAGAGGGTAAAATGCACATGTAAACATCCGTAACTTCCTCGCTTGTCCAAACAATCCGTCAGCCGTGGGAAGAGAAGGTTTCTTAGCTCCCAGGGCACAGCACCCTAGGCAGGGGAGCGCGTCGGTCCTGGGCATCCCTGCCCCTTTCTGCTCACAACAAAAGTTCTGTGTTTTCTGAGAGGAAAGTATGTCTTCACTGCCATTAGCAGCGTTCTAGGTGACAAGGGTGGCCCTGTGTGCCAGCGAGGTGGCCGCTGCTGTGCAGAGAGACACAGTGGCGTGTCTGTGGTTGTGCTGGAGCCCAGAGCAGCTTCACTTCCCGGGTGTGTTCCAGGTTTGGAGTTTGCCACTGGCTTAAATCCACATTTTCCCATTCCCCTTTTTTTCCATGCAGGGAATGCTGTCTGCTGACTTGCTAGACAAGGCTCTGATGTTCCTTTCCTGCAGCCCTTCCCTGCATTTGAGAAGGGGTTTGGGTTGAAGTTTTATGCTGGTTTTGGTAGAGGCCATTGGGCCGTGATCCTGCAGTTGGATTTGCTGCCCGTGGATCTGGAAGATGACTGAAACCACGAGCCCACGTCCTCCTTTTACCTGGTCCTGCAAAGTTGTGCTCAGCCGTGCAGCGGGAGCACGGAGGCACCATCAGGGAGCTGCACAGGGTGACAGGATCAGGCCTTGTCTTTCCTCTTACAAGCCCCAGACCTGCTCTGCGTGCACTAACAAGGGTTTGCTTCGGTCCCTGGCCAGCTCTGCTGAGGGGTGCTGAGCTCCAGGCACACGCAGCTGCCTTGGCCAGGCACCGCTTTGTCCACCAGACGTGGTAGCTGGAGGTCTCCCCTCTGGCTGCTCCCAGCTGCTGGAAACAGAAAGCAAATACGAGTGCCCGCTCCATAGTGGAAGTGCCCAGGCTGTGATTCCCCTTTTCTGGGGGAGAGAGGGAGCTCCTTGGCTGAGAGGAGAAGAGGAGGCAGGGCGAGAACAGGAGCAGCCCTCCCAGGGAGGGCCGGGCCTTGGTGTCTCCTCTCCATCAGCCAAGAACATTCTTAGTTTTCCCGAAACCATTTTTACTTTGGTTTGTTTCAAGCCCTAATGGAAGGAGAGGGGAGGCTGGGGGGAGGCAGAAATCTCTCTTATTTATGTTCTTCAGTGTTGTTTACAGATTCGCATGGGGTCTTTCAACATGAGTGCAGCGCTTTTTCCACAGAACTTTAAGGGAGAGGGGTGCAAAGGGCTGGGACAGGGAGGGGGAGTCACTTGGGGAGGAGGTTTGGCTTTGGTTTTTTGTTGGGGTTTTCTTTTTCCTTCTTACAAAGCACATTCACTTTGAGCCGCTCCCAATGC
>NW_009716867.1:7084-7873 GCF_000703405.1 Apaloderma vittatum | reverse complement strand
CAGCCGTGACCTGGCCACTGATCCTTTTGTCCTCACGACTTCTCAACTCAAGAAAAGTTTTAGGTCAATTCCGAGAAGAATTGAGCAAGGGGAAGCGCTGAAGGACGTGACGCGGGGTTACGCTTCCCCGGGCCGTGACTCACGTCAGCTCTGCAAATGTTCTCATCCCAAATTTGAAGCACTGGACTGGGGGGTGGCTCTGCCACCCTGGACTCCTCCAGCCAGTTATCAAACCCTTTTCCCGCTGCCTCGCTGCTTTCTTGTGTACTTCTCCCAAAAGAAAATATTTTGAGGGGTTGTTTTTAAACACAAACCCTGCACTTCCTGGAGAAATATCCTCCTAAAGGGATGTTTGCCAACAGCCCGGGGAAGCGTTTGAGCTGGGGGATGCTGCAAAGGGGAAAAAAAGAAGTGAGGAGGGGAAGAGAATCTGGGAGAAGAGCTGGAAAGAAGCGGAGGTGAAGTCTGGGGAGTTTTCTGGGGCAGTGGGTCTGGCAGGAGCAGCGGGCTGGCTTTGCCATCCCCCCTAAAGGGAGCCTCAGGAGGAGCTCACAGTCCAAATACGACTTGGGGAGGGAGCAGGGGGGGCTGTATCTGCTGGTACCTCCTGCAGCAGCTCCACAAAGCCTCTGTGCTCAGGGCACACCTCCAAGGGGCCTGGGGAGCTATTTTTTGGTTAGTTTGGGGTTTCCCCCTCCTTTATGCTTTTCTGTTGATCTGGACAAAGCCCTGCACTCTCCCCTCCTCCTTCCTGGTGGGCTACAGGCTGCTGGGGCCCCCTGGACCCTG
>NW_009716867.1:3358-6954 GCF_000703405.1 Apaloderma vittatum | reverse complement strand
TTTTTTTTGGTGGAGGGGAAGGGGGAGAAGTAGGGCAATGGGTTGCACTGACCCTCTGCCCTTTCGCCTCCACCCCCGTGGGATGCAGAGCCAGTGCCCCAGCTGGTGTAAATCAGCAATCCCAGTCCCTGCTCGGATAAAGCAGCTGCTGGCAGCAGCAGTGAGAGGCTGCTGCTTCTGAGTTTTGCTCTGCTGCTGCCAGACCCTGCTGCCAGGTTTTTTTCCCCATCGCAAGGGCTGGGGCCTCCCTACAACCACCCCCTGGACCCCCAGCCCCTTCAGCTTTTGCAGGCTGGTGTTGATTAGAGAAGGAGTGTGGATGGCGTGAGGCAAAAACCTGACCTGGGGGTGAGGAGAGGTGGGTGCTGGTGTCTGAGCAGCTCCTGAGCACGGCGAGGAAAGGGAGGGGGTGCTTGGCTTGTGCTATCCCAGGAGCAGGGTCACGTTTGTTTCCCTTTGGACCCTTTTTTCCTGGGGAGTTGGGTTTCAGCCTGTCAGCACAGCCTTGCCCAAGCAAGTGTTGACCACGGTGGGCACCCCTGGGTGCAGGGCAGCTCCCAAACGTGGGTGCTGCTCCTGGGGGACATGGCTTTGGGGAGGGAAAGCCAGGGCCAGCCTTCCAGCCTGGACAGAGCCACATCTGACAGGCAACGTGGACACCTAGTGACAGCCCTGGGGACCTCAGCCAGCTGGGCGTGCAGTGGAGTCCCCTTATTTCACGGTCCCTGGTCGTGGTGTGTGTGGGAAGGAATTTTTACGTCTCTGCAGGGATGGGGTTTGGCTGTGGAGGGGTCGCGATGAGGGTGTGCATGTCCCTGTGCTGCCCTGGGATGTAGGAGAGGATGGGGAAGGGGGTGGAGTGGGCTCTTGCCTCTCCTGCCTGGCTTCTGCAAGAGCCTTGGCTGGAGCTGGGGGAAGCTGCCCCTGGCCAGGGACCAGGGCTGTTTGGGGAAGGTCAGTAGAGAAACCCACCTCTTGCACCCCACAGAGCTCCCGCAGGCTCTGCCTCCCCAGCTGGCACCAACCCAGAGCCGAGCGAGCCCCTGGTGTGCAGAGGAGAGGTCCCCAGGCTGGGAAGTGGCACTTTCTGTGCAGCTCCAGATCCTTTAAAATCCTGCCTGTGTGATTTTTAATTATTATTTTTTTAAAGCATCCTCCAGCTCAGCTGTTAAAAATAAGCGGAGCTGAAGACTTGGAGAACATGAAAACATCCAGAAAATGTACCAGAAGTGCTGTGCCAGTGGCACTGTGCAGAGGAGAGGTCCCCAGGCTGGGAAGTGGCACTTTCTGTGCAGCTCCAGATCCTTTAAAATCCTGCCTGTGTGATTTTTAATTATTATTTTTTTAAAGCATCCTCCAGCTCAGCTGTTAAAAATAAGCGGAGCTGAAGACTTGGAGAACATGAAAACATCCAGAAAATGTACCAGAAGTGCTGTGCCAGTGGCACTGTGGCCCATCCTTTCCCTGTCTCAACTTTTTTCCATGTGTGGGGTTTTTTTTTTACCTTCTCCAAGTGTCCTTGCGTGGACCCCATCTGGGATGTGCCGGAGCGACAGCTCCTCGATGCGGTGGACGGACGTGTCGTGTGTGGTGCAACCACTAGACGGCAAATCCAGCACGGGTTGTGTCTGCACAAAGGTCTGGGTTGCCAGAGGAGAGGTTACAGAGCACAGAGCAGCCCAGATGCTCAGACCCTGCTCTCTGCATTCCTCAGACACGTTTCGTGCAGTTACAGAAAGGGCTTTATTCATCAGTATGAGATCTACAGTTCATGCGTCGGTGATAGTACAGGGTTTTTTTTGGTTTTTGTTTCTATAGTGTTAGCATGCAGTTTAAATGCGGAGGGTCTGGATGACCACTTCAGCTTTGCAGGTCATCTCCAAAGCTCAGCTGCCTCATTGGTTCTCAAACTAAACTGTCCAAGGAACCAAGTTGGGTATTTTTTTTGGTTTTTGGTGAACTCAACCGTGCTGTGGATGCAAATGTCATTGTGATTATTTCATTTTTTTGGTGGGGGAGACCCCAGTTGCCTGATCAGGGAGGGAGCCGGGGGTGATGGCACCAAGAGCTGCCTCATCTCTCTCCCCTGGTCCTGCCCTTAGCCAGTGGTCTGTGAGGAAGATGTGAGACCCCCTTGGCCACGACCTGTGAAGAGGCTGTTTCTCAGGGTGTTTCTCTCCAACCTCAGCAGCTGACAGCACCTTGGCAGCAGCAGAGAAGGTTTCTCTCCTTTATCTCTGGAGCAGGAGGGTGGTGGGAGGGAGAAAAATGAAGGGGGGGAAAAAAGTGAGTTTGCTCTTCCCCATCCTAGACTGAGGGATTCTGGCAGCCAGGATATCTTTAACCCTTTACTGCCGCTGCTCCACACCTTCTGGCTGCTTTTCCTAGTGACCACTGGCGCCTGCCCAGGGTGAGGTGTTTTAAATCTGCAGGACCCACACCCGAACCCCTCCCTGCTGGGGTGGGATGCTCAGTGCCATGTTTCGGAGGTGAGATGAGCTCTCCCCCCACCCAAACCAGGGGACAAGGTGAAGAGGGGTGCAGCGCTTTGGGGGGTGGCTGTGGTGGGGTTCAGAGGGGGGAACGGTGCCGGGATGTGTCCCACCCTGTGTGGCCAGAGAGCTGGGAGGGAGCATTTGGGAACGGCTCCTGGAGTATCCTTATTGCACTATTGCGGAAGCCAAGTCAAACTGTCAAGCTGCGTTAAAATGGGAGTGAGGGTCTCCCCAGGAACGGGGGAGCCAAGTCCTGAGGAGGGGGCCAGGCTAGATCTCAATGATGGTGGCACGCCGAAGGCACAGCGGGGCGTCGGGGGGCACCGCGTTTCGCTTGATCTCGTTCCCATCGAGCCGCAGGACCTGGAGCCGGGAGTAGTTCATGACGTCCACCACGGTGCAGAAGCTGCTGATGGAGAACTCTGGGAGGGGGGAAAGGAGACAGAGAGATGAGCACCAGCTTCAGCCCAGCTCTGACCTCCCTGATGTGACAGATCTTTGGGGAGAAATGTCGAGGGGGGCTGCTCTGAAGATGGATCTGAGGGTACCGACCTCTGAGAGCGGGTTTATGTTAAGGTGAGCAGGAGGAAAAGTGAAAGCACCTCCGAATCACCAATTATTCCTGCAGATTTGGACTCGACCCCCTGCTCCTAAGCTAAAAGAGTACCTGATGCTCCTAGTGGCAATCAGGAGGAGCCCGTGAGTTTGTGCCTGTTGGAGGATTTGGAAGCGGTGGTCCGGCTGCCTTGCCCAGCCTGGCTGGAGAGCTCGTGCGGAAAATCCGGGTGGAGTCAGAGGAAAAACACTGCTTTTTATTGGGAATTGCCTTTGCAACTGCTTTTGTGAGGCTTCCTATGCTGCAGACTCCAGCCCATGTCCTCCCTGTCCCCAGCCCATGCCCGCAGGTGTCCCCGCTCCGTCCAAGCTGCTGCCAGCACGAGGCAGGGAACCCCCGGCTCTGTCCTAGGTTTTGGGGTTTGGAGGGAGAAAACGCAGCAAACTCTTTTTTCAGTGATGTGCAGGATTTGGGAGAGAAGCTGCCGACTAGAGGGCAGCAGAGCTCCAGGCCGGGCTGCTGCTGGGGCAGGCAGCGGGGTGCTG
>NW_009716867.1:372-3224 GCF_000703405.1 Apaloderma vittatum | reverse complement strand
CAAAAAAGGTTGGTGCTGCAGCTTGGACCCCTCGCTCCTGGGGATGCTTTAAAGGTCGGCGGCAAAACCCGCAGCTGGAGGGAAAACTGCGGGAAAGCCTGAACGGCTCCGCGGTGGTTTCGTGGCATTTGTGGGCAGACGTTACCAGCTACACATTTGGAAAGCAAACATTTGGGAATCTGTTCTTGTTTTCGTGTTTCTGTCTGTTCCCGGGTGCGGGGTTGTGTGTTTCCTCTGCAACAGCCGGTGGCTGCCGGGACGTGGGGACACTGTCCCTGTCCCAGCCTTGCTCAGGGGCTCCAGCATCGCTCCGGCAGGGTTCTGCCCTCGGTGCCTGGCAGGTGAGAGGAGCGAGCCTGGATTTTTCCAGGAGATTGCTTGGGTTTGGAGTTGTTGGCTTTCTTCTTTTTTTTTTCCCCTCTAGTTTATTTTTATAAATAGCAGCCCCAGAACAATCTGTTCCTTTTATTTATTTGTGTATTAAGTGGACCGAATTTTAGTCCTGGCAGAAGATGCTGTGTTGTTGGTTCTAATGATTAAAAGCTCCCGTTTGTCCCAGCCCCAGCAAGGATGTGCCCCCTCAGCTGTGGGCCATGACCCTTAGGGGGGGACTTTGGGGCCAGGGGCTGTGCCAGTGTCCTGTGAGGTGGGGAGGGTGGGAGAAAGGGGCTACACTGGCCTCCAGCACTGAGCACGGCTGGGTATGTGCCCGTCCTTTGCATTAACACTGGCCACGCCCACGTGTAATGACCTTGGTTTTTGGGACCCCCACTTCTGTCTGT
Organism: Apaloderma vittatum; assembly: GCF_000703405.1. NCBI lineage: Eukaryota > Metazoa > Chordata > Aves > Trogoniformes > Trogonidae > Apaloderma > Apaloderma vittatum. The sequence continues at coordinate 2,442 of NW_009716867.1, read as the reverse complement.
GACCCCCCCCAGCCTGTGTGCAAAGCTGGACTAAAGCCGCGGTCCCAGATTGTGCATCAGCTTCTACCCACAGCTGGGTTTTGGCATCTCTAACCAGAAGATGCTCGGCCTTCTGCTAAATGCTCAGTAAAACCAGCGCAAGAGCTCCGTGGATCACACGGGAGCGTTCGGAGCCTCTCGGCCTCAGGTGTGTTGGGGCACAACAGCCCCATTCCTGCCTTGCTGAGGGCTGTCTAGAAGTCTCCCAAATTCCAACTCCCTGCTCGAACCATTCCTTCAGGCAGGCACAGGTCCTGCGTCCCCACCTCCCCACCCCTCTCTTGCACCACCTCCCCCTGCACCCCCACTTTGGTCGATGCGTTTCTGCTCACCGTTGATTTGGTTGCCTTGAAGGTAGAGGTTCTCGAGGTTGGTGCTGACCCGAGGGATCTTCTGGAGCCTGTTGTAAGAGAGATCCAGCTCGAGGATGCTGCTGCTGTTGAAAGTGTTGGTAGAGAGACCCTGATTTGTCAGGCTGTTGTGAGACATCCGTACGTAGAGCAGCTTGGGAGAAACCTTGAAATAGTCATCGGGGATGGTGTTGATATAGTTGTACTCTAAGTAAAGCTGTTCCAAAGCCAATGGGAGCCCATCAGGGACTTTCCTGAGGTTATTGTAGCTCAGGTCAGCAAGGATTAAGGACTTGAGCCCTTTGAGGGATGCTCCCATCTCAAAAATGTAGTTGTGGCTGAGGTACAGGGCTGTGAGGTTCTCTAGACCCTCCAGAGCGTTGGAAGGGACCCTGGAGATCTGATTGTAAGACAAGTGGAGCTCTCTTAGCGACCGGGGCAAGGGGCTGGGCATCTTGGTTAGGTTGTTGTTGTTCAAGTACAACCTCTCCAGGCGTTTGAGCTTGGCAAAGACCCTCTTGCCCATCTTCTCGCTGGTGATCTGGTTGTTGTGCAGCGCGAGCCATTCCAGCTCTGTGGCATTTTCAAAAGCCCCTTCTTGGATGGTGGTGATCTGGTTGTTCTGGAAGTAGACGTATTTCATCCGGGAAGGCACGAAGGGCAGGTACCTCAGGTTGCGGGTGTCACAGTACATGGCTGACGAGAAGTTCGGGGGACAGTCGCACTCCTGGGGACATTGCCAGGAAGAGGCTTGCTGAGGTTCAGGGCCAGGCTCTGCCTCTGTGTCCGGAGCTGGGAGGTAAGAGTACACATACGGGGTGTTCTCGTCCTCGTAGTAGGGCATGTAGTTGTAGGAGGACATACGGGACTGCCGCATGTAGTACTGTAGCCAAGCCATGTCTTCTTCTTCATTGTACTGGCCTAGGGAGGCTCCACAGAGCCCGGCGAGGATCAGGATGGTGGCCCAGTGCATGGTGCTGCTGCTGCTGGAGGGACCTGGGTGGAGGAGAAATGAGGAGGAAACCATCAGCAGTGTCAGGTCGGGTGTAAGGGGTAGAGCCAGGCAGGCTGCACCCCACAGCCTGGGAATCCAGTGGGGTTGGATGTGGTGACAGCCCAGCGTGGGGTTGGCAGCAGAGCTGGAGAACCAGGGGACATGAGTGAATCCTACCCTCTGAAAAACGTGGCTGCAGACACATGCCTGGTTTGCAAGCTACTCGATTTCCCCTTTTTCACCACAGACCTGCTAGAAACCTCCATCCCAGTGGATATTTGCTTGCAAAATCTTTACTTATGGGTATTTCTGTTACAACTGAGTAGAGGATGGAGATATGGGGGATGTGGTCCTAATTTGTGTATGGTCACACCGCTCTGCCCCAGGATGGCCGGGATTTGCCCGCGCTGGCTCTGCGTGGGAGGGAAGAGAAAGGATTTGGTCACTCTCCGGCCAAGCAGAGGAGAGCGGTGGCTGCGAGAACAGGTTGATGGAGCTCAAGGCGTGTTTCGATGGAGCTATATTTACACCACGCTCGCTGGCGACAGGATTCGCTGTGGGTTTCATCCAGCTCTCCCTTCCCCCACAGAAGCGCAGGATGCTCGTGCTGCTCGGGACTGATGTAAATCCTGGTAAACAAGTTCAGGCTTATTTCTGAAACGAAACCACTTGTCAAGCTTAGATTTC
>NW_009716867.1:0-273 GCF_000703405.1 Apaloderma vittatum | reverse complement strand
CAGGGATGGGGCCTACACCCACGGCAGCCCTCTCCCCGAGCCCCTTGGCGTGGGCTTCGTGCCCGGTGCCCAGGGTGACGTGCCGGCACACCGCGGTGCCGACAGCAGGACTCCAGCTACAGCCCTTCCTCCTGACTCCTCGTCTCGGGGCTGAAGGAACACTCGGAGCAGCCTGGAGCGAGGCGGCTTGAAATGCCTCCAGGAAAGACGCGGGGCCGTGCTTGAGGGAGAAGAGCTGCTCCTGCCTGCTGGCTCCTACATACGTGGCCGTGG
>NW_009716866.1:10321-11236 GCF_000703405.1 Apaloderma vittatum | reverse complement strand
CAGGGTGTCTCTGGCTTTATGGGCACCTGGCAGGGTCTGCTCAAACAGTGACTCACCTTCCCAGAAAGGGAAGCACGGGTTCCCAGCCGCCATTCACGAGCAGTAACGCAGGTTTAGCTGGAAGCAAAGAGCCGCTGCCCGGCTCTGTCACCCCGCGCCCACAGGGAAGGGACCCTCATCCTAAAGGATGCACCCACGTCACCCACGCTGCCTCACACAAAATGCGGTGGGAGCCAGGCAGATGTGCAGCGCTGTGGGCACGCGACGTTACACCCAGGAAAGCCTCTCTCCCTGCGGAGGTTTGCATCTCCCACCCACAGGGGCACATCGGCCGCACAGCAGCACGCTGCCGCCACCGCGCTGGCACACGGCACGGCTCTGACAGCCGTGACGCCGGTGGGAACACACGCTGCGGGAGGTTGTGCACAAGGGTACACGGATACAAAACGTTTCAGGAGGAGCTGGAAGGGTTTACAAATCAACAGTCATGGCATTTGGTGTAAATCAGAGATCCTGCAGGAGACCGAAGGGTGTCTTCCACCTCAGCCCAGGAAGGAAGGGCTGACGGGCACTACCTGCTGCTGGGACCCCACGTCCTCTCCCAGAGCCAGACTGCATCTGCAGCTGCCTTGTTCTGTCTCCAGGGTTTCCTCTTTTCCCTTTCCTGCCCCGTTCTCCCTCTCACACATGCTGTGCGACTCCTGCAGAAGGAAGCTGGGTGAATCAACCCTGTGCTAAAGGGCAGAGCGCGCCAGAGAAGGCAGCTACGAGCTGATCCCTCGGGCACTCCAAAGAGGAAAGGGAAACAGGGCAGCAAACACCTCCGGCTGCCCCTCTCTCAAAGAGAACACCGCACCGCAGACAGAGCCCAGAGCACTTCCACGAGAAAGCACAGTTGGCCCCAAAAGGGATCGA
>NW_009716866.1:9723-10302 GCF_000703405.1 Apaloderma vittatum | reverse complement strand
ACACTAAAACAAAGCCACAAAATCCCACTTGGAGTCAGCGGTGCCCAGCAAAGGGGGGGAACCTGTGAACCACCGCTCGCTCGAGCATGTGCTTCCTGGAAGACAGACCACACAGGGCTTCCCAGCCAGGCAGGCACCTCCCTCGGGCTGCGCTGGGCGGCGAGAAGGGTTTCACTGCAGTTCCTGATCTCACTGCAGGGGAGGCACAGCTCCGCAGAAAGTTGGTAGTTTCAACAGAGGCAGCCTAGTAACGCTCGTGTGTTTTCTGTAGTCAGGAGAAGGCCTGCTCAGCAGCTTGCCCTCCCCACCACCTCTGAGCCCCGTCCCGCGCAGGAAGCCGGGCAGATAGCGGCGCTCCCACAATCATTAACTGCCCATCTCCTCAAACAAACAGCGGGAGCTCTCCGGAACAGGGCCAGGCCGGAGCCCCGGGGCCGCATCCTGCCAGCCCTCGCCTCACACACGAGCTGCCAACAGCACAAACGTCCCTCAGCCCAGGCCGGGGAAACAGCGAGGTCGTTCGTGCCAGATCGGGCACCGCTTACAGGAACCGCGCTGTCCCGGGGCACAGACCCGCCG
>NW_009716866.1:0-9635 GCF_000703405.1 Apaloderma vittatum | reverse complement strand
CTCGTTCCTTGAGACCTCGGCGTCCTGTGAGGCATCCCACTGGTGCCCCTCCACGTGGGAGGACCGTAAGAATCCCAACACTTATAGCGTCACACGCATCAGACTTCTAAAAGAAAGATAAATCCTCAATTAAGCAGGCTGCCTAAGCTATTTGCATTACTATAATCTGCTGCTGAGCAATCAAACCCTTCCTGCTTGCACATAGAGTAAGGGAACCTCAGAGGCAAGGACTGCACTTTGTGAAAGGAAGACTTAAGAGACATAACCAGTAACAACCAGTCGGGGGAAAACACTCATGCTTTGGCCAAGGTGGCACCAAGCTTATGAGAGCTGCACACAGTCTACCCAGCAAGAAAGAACGTGGAGTCCCCTACACAAGACCATGATGGCAATATTCATTATTTTTGTCTGTTGTTAACTACTTTTGTTAAGCAATATTCATTTCTCAGCAACTTCCCCTCCCGCTGCTTCCAGCTCCCCAAAGGCGCACGGGGGCAGTTATTCACCACGCTGCACTTTCCTGGATGCCATAAACAGAAGCTGGTACAAATTCCTCAACCCCCACATCATCCCCACAAAGACCAGCTGTGTCCAGGCCCACTGGGGAGTCACCACTCAAGCTCCCTTCCTGCTGCCGTCGCAGATCCTGCCCCGGGTCCCTGACACAGTCATCGCTTCTGGTCACTGGAACTGGCAGGAGGGATCCAAGAAGCTGCATCACAACCGTTCCTGCAATCACAAACACGCCCCGAGGCTGCCTTTTCTCTCACATCACACTTCACTTCCAAGACAGCGCCTTACGGTCACCGCAGGGACAACTCTTGCCTAATCTCTGGGACTATACTCGAACTGGAAATCCAGAGGGCAAGACAGGATTCGCCACGGTTGTACCCCAAGCCATCCAAACCTTCCAGGTTTATGCAAGCCAGATGTCTGAACTTCAGACGAATATCTTGGAGGGTGAGTCCAGACTGGCCACCCAGCCGTCCCCTCACTAGCTGCCAATCCAAACACGCCCAAGCCTCGAGCACTTTCTGAGCAATCCCCTCGGGAAAGGGACACCTTACCTTTGGCGTGGAACGTCCACCCAGCGCGCGAGTACTCCTGCAGCTGGACCCTCTGCTGCTGCTGGAGGTAGCAGACCTCGCTGTAAAACTGGTGTTCAATGTAAACATAGGCAGCAGGGATGGCACCTGCCACCCCTTTGGCACCGAAAAACCCGTTCACCTCCGGGGAGGCCAGCAGGATGCGGTACTCGGCCCTGGTGCCCAGGATGAGGTCCATGTACGCCTGCGTCAGGTTGAAGTAGCCGGTGGTCAGGTAGATCCTGGCGTCCCGCTCCGCCTCCGTCAGCAGCGTCTCTGTGACCATCTCGTCGATCTGAATCCCAAAAGGCTTCATTTGGATCAAGGGATAGATCCAGGTGTCAGGGTCTGGTTTCAGCTCCCCGGACGCTCGAGAGCCTTGCTGGGCTAACAGGGAGCTGCCCTGCTGGCTGCTGCTGTGGAAAGTCTCTGCGTGCAGGAGCTCCTGCCGTGTCCTGGCGGAGTTGATCACCTCCATGACTCTCCGATTTGCTATCTCACAGTAAGCCACCTTGTCTCCTACGGGAAAACCGGAAGAGATTTCGTCTGAGACCTAAAGGTACCGAGGTTACTCATCACCCGTTATGTAGTGGGAAAAACTACTGGTCACCAGTATGAGAACAAGAACAAACTAACACAAAGCCCACACAACTTTCTTCCCTATCTCTCAAATACAGATGTTTTAATGTTAGCAAAGTTGTTACAGGAGAAAAATACTCAGTTTTAAGAGCAGTAAGAAACGTGACTAACGGCAGCTTGAAAAACCCCCTGAGAAATGAAAAGACCGGGGCAAAGCTAAAAGGGTAACCGAGAATGAACTAGAACGTACAAAACAACCTACTGCCCAGCCCAGCTGAGCTCACACAGCAGCGTGCAAGGCCAGGACAAAACTTAGGACGCAATCAGCCTGACAGATAAACGCCCTTCTCTGCCCACTTCAACACCCGCTCTCAGCCTTCCTAATCCAATATTCACCTGATTCCCAGAATAGCCTCAACCACAAAATATTAATTACCAAAAATAGCACTACGTTCATGAAACTTTTAGAGTGTGTACACCCAGAACATCTAGGATTATAGACATTAATGTCAGAAATAGAAAGAATCACTCGAGGAATTTACGTTCTTGTTTAAAGTCATACGGAGCAGAATTACGAAGAAGCAACGAGAGAGTTAAGAGGAACTTCTCGCCTCTGCACACTCTGTCAGATCAGCCCGTGACTGCCCCTGTGCAAGGAACACTCCGACAGGCCCAGCCTCAAAACTCCAGCAATCTTGACTTTAACAACAGATGGCAGAGAAAGGGGACACTCTGCAGTCTGGAAACAATGGCCAGACACTCGGCAATTCACAAGCGGACAGGCTCCCAGTCACCCTTAAACCCTGGCTGTCACTCCTCTCGAGACTGTATCATCCAGCCAGACAAGACAACTGCCCCCTACCTTGGTAGGGGTGCACCATCCCCTCCATCATCTGCACCGTGTCATCCCGCTGTAACTGCAGAGACACATCTCCAATTGCATCCACTAGCTCCGTGAAGAAGTCTGCAATCTCAGGAGAGTCCTGCAGGAGAACATAGCGGTCTTGACGATTGGTGAAGTACAAATCACTCAGGTTTGCGCTAGGAGAGAAAAAGAAGAGTTGAGTTCCAGAACAGAGCACAGTCCTACAATCCTGAACACCCCAGTCTGTAACCCCCCGTTATAGATCTCACTCTGCATGAAAGTACAACTTGGGCATTTCCTTCTGAATCTGGAGAAATCTTTTTTATTCCTTTTGAGACAGACCCTCTCTTTCATATGAGAATCTCATGTGGAACAGCTGTGGCTGCTCTTCCATCTCCAAGGGGCACCGATACAATCATTACGGAAAGACCAGACGCAAACACCACAGTTCAGAGCACGCTGGTAACGCGCGCACCTTCCCTCAAAACCTCGGCTAAAGGAACTGTACGAGGGCCTCTTCAGGCAGGACTCACCCGCTCAGGATCACATTATCGTCAAAGAGATAGACCTTGATGTGCTGCAGTCCAATGGTCTCATTAAAACGCTCTGGGATCAAGAGCCTGAGAAGTCCCCGCAGGTTTGGGGTGTGGAAGAGGGACACACGCACTTGCTCGGGAAATCGCTGCAGCAGTGGAACCAGCATCGTTCGAGAATTCTTCCTGCCTGAGAGACAAGGGCAGTGTCAAACAGGGGGGCCCAGCAGAGCCCCCCGGGGATACACCACGGCCCTGGGAGCTGGGCACAGCACCCACAGCCGCCTCGTTGGCCTGCACTTAACACGTACTCCTTCTGCTTTTGTTCTCCTTCCTTAAATCGCTTTCATTTGCACTATGTCAATATTGAAATCAACATCCAGAGCTGTAAGTTCTGTGATCAGTGCGCCTTGGAAACCGTCACTGAGCTGGTCTGACACAATTAAAGCTTCTTAACGAAGCCACACCTAGCACTGGTAGCACAGACTACAAAGCGTCACCGCAAAGGTCTCTGATTAAGTGTGCTGCTACTTCCAGCAATTCACACCTTAAAAATTAAAATATGAGAGCATGATGGATACAGGCAAATGCACCAACAAGCGAACTAAGCAGGAAAGTACACGTTGCACAGAGCAGAGTTTGGCCCTTCTCCCTTCCATCCCCTATTTTTGGAAGAAAGGGCGCTCAGTTTGAAGATTTCCTGAGAGTAAGTAGCTACTGGTATACAAATGGCCAGTTTTGAAATGCACATGATTTAAGCAAATAGGTTCATTTGGTCAAGGCAGTCTCTCTCTGAAAAAGCAGGTTATCCAGACTAACTGTGAAACAAGCTTTTGAAGAAAGCAAAGCATTGTAATATCTACCCCGAGAACCCCTGGTGTAGTCAAGGAGGATGGAAACCCTGAGGTTAGACGATCCTTCTGCTTCCAGTGATTTCTCCAGCGTTTCTTCTAAGCAATCCACCTGCAGAGAGACAGCTACTCATTATGGAAAGTAAATCAAGCTTGATAAGGAAAGTGTTCTCGAGTCAGGAGGCTGGTGGCCATGAAAACTTCCACACCCTAGTACGAGTCCTTCCTCCTCATGCAAAACACTGCTGGTTTAGACTTTTCATCTGTCAGACCAGCATCCCACTCCATCAGCCTAAAGCAGTACATGAAAGGGCATCGGTTTTACACACGCACATTCTTTGAGCCTCTGAAGAGCAATTTAATATTAGCAGAAAAAGTCCCACCATCATTCCCAAATCACAGATTTGCATTACCAAAGAGAAACCTCGGTGGGAGTTCACAAACGGTGCAGAGGCAGCTTTATTCTCTGACTACGAGGCTGTTTGCCACATGCAAATCCAGATCTTGCGTACAAGCCCAGACAAAGCCAGGCACCGAATGCCGTGAGACTCCGTCCACCTTTGCCCTGCTGTGGAATTTGCACTCTGAACGTAAGACGCTGGCCAAGGTCAAGCTTCTCCCTAAAGGTCTCAGGGAACGCTTTTGTTTCCAGAGGGAAGAACAGGAAACAAGAGAGGTAAACAACACAACGCAAAACTGACCTCTGTTTCAAATGCAGAGCGTTAGCGCTGCATCTGCCTACTGAACTTGGGAGACAGAACACAACGCTACACACAGACAACTTCAATCGTGTTCAAGAAAAAATGCCAGAAAACAATTACCCATGGTCCCACAGTTCTGTAAGAATCCTTTGAACACTGTGCCAGTAACCTCTCACGATCCGAAAGACCCAGGCTCATTATCCCGTGGAAAAGCTCAGCAGCTCTGTACTAGGCCTCAACCAGAAATCTCACGCTCCTCCCTTCCAAATTCCTGCCCCCGGCCCCCGTACAAGCACATAAATGCAGCCAGAAGCCATGAGAGGCTTCTCAGGGAGAGAAGAAAACACACATCGAGTATTCCCACTTCATGAAAGCTTTAAGGACGTCACGAGCTCACAAGCAGCAGCCCACAGACACCTCCGTGCCCGCAGGAGCAGGGTGCTTTCCGCCAAGGCAGACACGTTCTCCTCGCATTCACCTTCCTCCCTTCCCAAACCCTTCCCACACTCACCAGCTCCTGCTCCAGGAGCCCCGTTCCCAGGTAGAGCGAAGCCATCACCACTCGCCGCTTGGCTGTTTTGATCTGCGCCTGGGGGGAGCAGAAAACAAGTTCAGTTTCATCCCCAGGCTCTGCGATCGCGGGCCGCTAACGATGCAGAGCTGCGGTTCGCCCCAGGAGAATCGCCGCAGCCACGTCTCCCCTGCCACGCAGAAGGAAAGGCGCACCCCGACAGCACAGACGAAAACCACACAGGTCTTTACAGGGCAACAGTAGCATCATGGTTGCATCCAAAAATCAAGGAAGAAATAACTGCTTTCTGGAAAACACATTCCCTGCAGCTAAAACTATTACACACAAGAGCGGCCACCCCGCAGCAGTTGCAATCCCAGGCCTGTATCAGCACCGGCAATCCCAGCTTTCGCTCTGCAACTGCTTTGACCTCTTGTGTCCCACCTTGCAAACTACCTAGTACCTCAAGATCTTGGTTTGCAGAGCTCTCCTCCTCTCCCCTGTGCTCACCCCCAACACCGCAGCAGGGTGGCTGCTGCCCTCCCGAGCCTCGCTCTCCAAGAGCCTACCACAGCGACCTGAGATCACACTTTGAACACTCGTTATGAAAAGAGGCGAGTGACTGAGCTGGGCGATGAATTTCTCACCTCAGCCCTCCTGCTGACCCGAGATGTGGTGTTACAGGATTCACATCGCAGCAACCTAAGGGACCTCTGGGGGGATCAGGGGAGCTGCGCACATTTCATAAGGCAAAGAAGAAGCTGATCTAAGGGCAGCCAGCAACCAAGCAGTAGCCACAAGCAGCTTTTGCAAGTTCAGGTCTGACACCAGAAGAAAACTGTAAACTATTGCAGCAGGCAGAACCTTCACCCTCCACCGTTTTCACGACAAAAGCCGGCCTGACCTGATCTAGTGTTGACAACGATCCTGTTGCAAGGAGGAGGCTGGACTGGTAACCTGCAGATGCTCCTTCCTGACAGCTCGTCTGATCCTCCGCAACCACCACAGCTCCCAGCCCCCAGGAACCTTTCTCGCAACTTGGGCCCACAACTCACCTTCAAGAGTTCATAGAATTCAGCTGGGGACGAAAGCACCTTGACATGGGAGCTGGAGATCCCAAACTCTGGAACCAGGTTCCTGATCCACTGGAACCTGTGTGCTCCTTCTGAACACAGCGAACAGGGTGGGGTTGTGACCACAGGAACAGGAGAGGTGAGCAACGGGGCTAGAAGCAGCCATGATGATCTGTGAAACAAAAGACAGACCAATTCTTTACGGTGGAGCCTTTGCTTCCCACAAATAGCCTCCAAGTAGGTACAGAAAGAGCTGCAACAGAGTCAACACTTTTTAAGGATTCACAAGGGCAAGGACGCCTTTCCCTCTCCATAACCTCAGCGGAATCACCAAAGCCATATCTAGAAACAGCAGAACACAGATAAAAGCGGAAAACCAGATCTTAACACCATCAGCTTCTTCTCTGAGCTGGCAGGGGAGATGAGGGGAAACTACTCCTTCATCGGAACAGGGGCACGAGAGGGAACAGGCTGGAAGGTGACGAAACCGAGAGTGGGAACTGTCCGAACAGCCACAGACAGAGATGTGGTGGTGCTGCTGTGGTACCAGTTCTCCCTGTCACGGGTCACTTCTGAACTGTCGTTATCACACAAGTTATCGTGGGCTTGGCCGTGGCCAACAGCGACTTTCACAGCCAGCTTAGTTCTCCACCGAGCTGAAGACCAGAGGCTTCTATTTCAGGTGAAGATGTTTTACAAATCACGCTACTCTAAAAGCTCCTTAACAAAAGAGAAAAATGCCTCAACCCCTCAAACGTATCCAAAAAAAGATCTGCAACATGCAAAGTGCCCAAGCACAAGTCACAGTAAAAGCAATGAAGTCGTAGCAGCAGAACAATGTCACCAAGGACCCAGCGTGTTCCAACAGGCAGGAGCCAAGAACCACAACCGAGAAGCATCAGGGACCTCCCTGTGTCGACGCCACTCACATCCTGCACCAGTGCTAAAAGGTCAAGACTTTTCCTACAAGCTTCAAACTTCTTTTAAAAAAATTTAAATTTCTTTCCTTTGAAATTTAATTCCTTTGAAGTCACTTAGGAAAGAAACCAACTCACTGCTACCAGTCATGCTCTGGGGGGTAACAAGAAGCAAACATCATCGTTTCTTCCTCATGCATGCAAATTCACCAAGTCATACGACAACCCCGGCAGGAGTTTGTCCACACGGCAAAACCACATTTCAGCACAATTAGCAGCAGCAATTCCCATGAGACCCAGGAATTGACAAGTACGAGACTGAACTACATCCCCAAACCCAACAGAAACATTCTGGTCTGCGAGTCCTGCTCACAGGAGACAGACTCTCTGTCAGGATAGAACCACGGCGGCCACTCTCAGGTTGGCGGGACGCCAGGTCCCTCGGGCCAGCCCGCAGCCACCAACTTGCGACCCTTCCTGATGTGTTCTGCCACCACCACATACCAAGAAGAAATTTGATTATGGCCTTTACCAGAATCTGCTAAGAGGAACTTTCAGGTTTTACCACAATCCAAAGCCCAAATGACCACAGATTCCAGGAAGATGATTTCACTCATCTGCTTCATGATAAAACACTGGATCTTCACAGGGTTTCCGAACACCCTTACGCAGAAGCCAGCCTGCAGTTGCACTTCCTGGAAAATCCACCAGTTTGTCACTGACGATTCATCACAGCAGAAATCTGAGTCAATTTCTGCAAGAATTCCTGGGATGGCGGTTTTCAAAAGACCACGTGGATCAGCCTCAGGCTCGACACCCAAAAGTCACACAGATTACCAACACCAGCCGTTAAAAACAATGGGAACATTCCAGCAGATGGCAAAGTACGTTCTCTGGAATTATTCCCACCAAGGCAACAGCAGCAAATTGTACGGCTTGCAGGACAATCAGCAAGGAGGTAAATATTCTGCTCATTATTCCTTGGTCAATCCTGGCCAACTGTATTTCCAGAAGCCAGCAGAGTGGCTGACACGCCACCTTCCAGAAACACGATTCCAAGAAGCCATTTTCTGGCAAAGCGTATGAAAACTGCCAAGTCAAGCTGTGCCCTCCCTCTGGGTGGCCGAACGTCAGGTTTACAGATTGGCCGGGCACTCTCCAGGCAGACCCTTCCCGGTGCTGCTGAGGGACTAAAATCGATCTGCAACACCAGCACCACTGGGTTTGAGCCTGCAGATTAATCCTGTACAGGCACTGAGTCTCACTGGTTCTACGCTCGGGGTGTTTCACTGCCTGTGCAATTTACAGTACATCGACGCTGTCTGATCTTTTAATCTAATACTGAAATTTTACTATTTCTTTAGTGTTGACAGCATAAGGCTTTTATAATTATCAAATAAATCCGTATTTTGCTCCAGCCAACAGGAAAAATGGCACAGCAACCATCGACTGAAGCGGCAGCTTCTACCCACCGGTGACTAACGACCGCTCAAGCGACTCCTGAAGCACAACACACACCTTTCAGCTGGACACGCACGGCAGTCAGAAGCCATGCAACATTACGAAGAAATCATAAAAATTCCATACTTTGACAAGCCAGATTTCAGAGAAACAGAAAACGGGGTGGGGGGAGCCCTTCCCACGTACTCACATCATCAAGATAACTGGAAAGAGAAAACAGAACTAAAAAGAACCACCTCAAATCTTTCTCTGCATAAGGAGTTGACTCTAAATATTGAAACAAGGGATTTTTGTGTGTGTGCGTGTGTTCTATTTTTAAAAATTGCGGTTTTGGTACACAAGCTCATGATGAAGCTGAAACACTCTTCTTCGCTGTAAAACCTCATCTGCAGACCCAGAGGTGAAGTGAAACTTCAGGACACGGCACCACGCTTTCACCCACGCTTACGTCACCACGCTGCGGGGTCCACAAATTACTTGTCTTTGAATTCACTTGTCTCCTTCCAGGGCTCAGTCTAGTAATTTATCTGCACTGAAAAAAACCACTTATGAAACCCAAAGAAAAGCTTGAGAAGAATTTCCTGGGCGTAAGGAGGAACACAGGGCAGCTTGGGGGCTGACGCAGGGCGCTGAGACACAGCAAGGACACCGGCAGCACATCTGCTGGCCAGGACAGAGTGAGAACAGCCACGACACAGACCCCTCCAGCTCCTGCAAACACCGTGTCAGGTGCCCCAGCAACCAACTCACCACACGGAGCCCCTCCAGAGCTCTCCCAGTGCACAAAACACGGTGCGGGGGGTGGGCAACACCTTGTCTTAAAATCTCCTTTGAAACGTTCTGCGTGATCACGCCTGAACCCAGGACGTGGCTCTACAGCAAAACAATCCCCTCCGGGTTTTATAACGCAGAAAAGCTGCTGGGAGGCCCCACGGCCGAGCCGTGCAGCGCGGCACTCGGCACCGAGCAAGGCCTTCCCCATCCCTGCTGCTCCCTGGGGAAGGAGGGAGCAGAAAATTTGCAGATTTCTCCCTCCTCCACGGCCCCGGCGCTCCCCAC
>NW_009716865.1:10854-12830 GCF_000703405.1 Apaloderma vittatum | reverse complement strand
GACTCGCCCCACGGGCACGACCCAGAGTGAGACCCGGCCCAAAGAGCTGCTCGGAAATCCCAGGGCTGGCCCCGGTGCTCCGGTGACCTCCTGCCTGTGCCCACGGGAATGCCGCCGTCGCGACCTCCGGCTTGATTTGTGGTCGGACAAACCCTCACGTGGAAGACGACGGCTCCTTCCCTTCTCCCTCGGTGAAGTGCAGGGAAACTCGCTCTGCTCATTAACCACATTTCCTGGGCTCTGTTCCTCACAGCTCCTCTGCCCTACTTTCCCCAGAGGAGTCTTCATCCGGCTACAGGATTAGTGGGTCTCCAGTATCACATGAGAACAAGGCTGAGACAATGGGGAGGACGGCTTTGGTCTTATTTTTGCCAGCCTTGGGGGATGCTCAGCGCAGGGGATGCTCCCCCGGAAACATGAAGACACTCAGCAGGCAGGATTGTGCTTCTCTGAGGGCTCCTATTTCCCAAAAATAAATGTGTGGAAGCATGGGAAGAGGCAGCCTGCAGACTAACCACTCCCGATCGGCAGAGGGGTCCAGCTCCCGCTCAGTGAAAGTGGCCCAGGCTCTGAAAACAGGGTGGGAAACAGAGCTGGCTGCAAACACATTGCAATCCCACTGCCGTCTCGGTTTGTCCATCATATATTGGGCGGTGGAAGCAGCTGGGCGGGAAAGCCAGAAATTCATAGAGCTGGGGGTCTAGGGAAGATGCTGACTCCAACCTGGCAATGGGTCAGTGCAGTTGCTCCTCTCTGACAGACAGCGATTGCTGAAGAAGTGGGGAGGAAACCTCTCTTTTCACATTTCTTTGTGGTTTTGGTGGTCACACACAGCACGGGACACTGAACTTCTTCCCACACCAACAGGAGTTTTAACACGCAGGTTCCACTGGAAGGGGTCATCCCTTTCTCCCATTGATGTCGTTCATGTGCTGCAGGACCACAACAAACAGCCTGGCTGGGTGATGGCCGGAGCACACCCAGGGGTGTCAGGCATCCAGGTGACGAATAGTTAAACAGAATCAGGAGGAGCACAGCTGGAACGTGTTGGATACAGAATCTCCCTGGGAAGGGGAGTTAACCTGTGCCGTTTCCCAAACCTAAAATGCCACATCCAGTGAATGGCAGGAGGGGAGGCTGCTCTTGCAACTCTTTTCCCTCGCTTTCTTCTGGTTAAAATGGGCACATCAGAAGTAAAACATCTCGTCTTCATTATCACAAGTACCTTAATTGCTTCTGGGCTGAATATTGGAGAGGTGTAAAAAAACCCCAAAGCTTTTTTTGATTGTTATGAACAGAAATCACTGTCTTCTTTTCTTCTTTGAATGCCTGGGAATTGTTGCCATAAGTTTTAAAGAGCCATATACAGTGGAGGTATCCCCACGAGTGCCATCCAGCCCCAAAATCCCGGGGGCAGAGTTTTAGCGAGGGCTGCAGGGAGTGAGGATGATGACTTGGAGTTAAGGGAATGAAGCTGCCCCGGGGTGATGCAGGGTAAAACATGAGCCAGGACCGCCCGAGTTCTTCACCCACAGGAGCCCCCCAGGCTCGTGGCACATTTTAACGTGGTGCCACCAACCCCAGCCACATGTCAGCCGCTGCTGACAGTGACTGTTTGCAGACCCTTTCTGGAAATCCCACCTGCGTCCTGGAATTGGCCGCAGGCCATCAAGCCTCACGCAGCTGAGGTCCTACAAGCCCCAAATATTTTCCTAAGCTATACTAGGGCACACGCCCTTCAAAGCAGCCAGGCCTGTGCCATCTGCTGCTTTTCTGACATGATAAAAATTTGCTCAGAATGGCCAGCCGAGATGCTGCCTCTTGTCCTGGGTGCCTTGGCCCCTGCGCTGCTCTGGGGTGTAGCTGCCTGCCTGGGATGCTTGAGCCAGGAGGAGATCCCCTTCCCACCCTCAGTGGGATCTGGTCCTCTGGGTGCCTGTGAACCCCCCCAGGAGAGCCCCCCTGGAGGCTCGGCT
>NW_009716865.1:9672-10765 GCF_000703405.1 Apaloderma vittatum | reverse complement strand
CGCCAGATGCATCCACGAGCAGCCCGATGCCGCTGAGCTCCAGCAGAAGAGCTGAAGTTACTGGGAGGACTGGGAGGGTCCTGATGCCCCAGTGCCTGCCAGGCACCTTGAGGCATTCAGAGCAGGGGACAGCTTTGGAAGCGTGCCTCCTGCTGGTGTTGGCAAGGACAGGTGTCAGGAGCCAGGCAAGGGGTGTCTGGCGAGCGGTGGTGGGCAGAGAACTTGTCTCTTGTTATTAATTTACTGTTTCTTGGCTTTGCATCAGATTTCGGTTTCAAGCCAGGGTTTGCCAATTCGCCTTTTCCATTTTGTTCCAGTGGTCTGCAACAGCCATGATGGAGCAGGGGGGGCTTGGGGTGCTGCCTCTGCCTCCTCCCACGATGTCTTGATGCCACCAGTGCAGGGGGCTCAGCCTGCCCACCCGTGCTGGAGCAGCAATGTGTACGCACAAACACCTTTCCTTTTTGCCAAACTTTGCAAAGAGCTGTCTGGATTCACTGTTCCATAAAAAAGGGCCTCACCCAGTGGTTGTTTCTGCCCTTCTGACATGGGCTGACTTTCGATGTGGCTTTGTGCAGCAGTTGGGGCTGTCCTCGGTCCCTGGGCCCACAGACACCACCGGCTCGGTGGTATTGGGATGTCGGTACCAGATGCACAGCGTCTTCTTGACTCCTAAGGATGCTCTGGGAAACCCCCCTGGGCCGAAGCAGCTGCTGTTCAGTCTGCTCCTGCTGATGAGCCCGAGCTCCTCGTTGTGGCTCTGCCAGCCCTGCATCACCCCCACAGCCCCAAACTGTCCCCCGGCGCTTCTGCTCCCCAAAAGCCCCACCTAAGGATGCTCTGGGAAACCCCCCTGGGCCGAAGCAGCTGCTGTTCAGTCTGCTCCTGCTGATGAGCCCGAGCTCCTCGTTGTGGCTCTGCCAGCCCTGCATCACCCCCACAGCCCCAAACTGTCCCCCGGCGCTTCTGCTCCCCAAAAGCCCCAGCCCCCCGTGCCCAGACCCCGCAACCTTTAGCCTGGGGACACGTCCTGAGCTCGGACCCCATCACCGCCTTCGCCACGGCCCCTCGGAGCCAGCGGAGCCGCAGCCCG
>NW_009716865.1:7327-9517 GCF_000703405.1 Apaloderma vittatum | reverse complement strand
ACGAGGATGTCGGGGCGGTGCCGTCTCTCTCGCTGTCGCTGGAGGGAGCTGCCCCAGCCCTACTCGGGCGCCCGGACGGTTCCTCCAGCTGCTCTTCGAGGAGCGGGTGACAGTGAAGGAGCTGGAGGATCCCGGCGGGAATTTAGATGAAAGCAGAGACCTCAGACTGTCGTTTTTTGCAGAGGAAGGGTCTGGGACACGCCATTCCCTGGTGTGGGACCCGTGGTCTGAGGGCGTGGGGTGAGGTTGATACTGAGGGGACGTGGGGACTTGCGCAGCAGAACTGAGACGCAGAAGAGAGCAGGAGCTGGGGTTCCTGGGCTAGGCACTATCTGGGGCTTTTAGCCTTCCCCCGGCTGGCATTGTCCTCTGGGCATCTCCTGTGCTGAAGATCAAATGCATCGTTAGTGAGCAAACCCTGCAAAAAATCCCCCAACCCTGGCAGTGAATAAACCCAGCACAGCTCCTTCCCCAGTTTCTCTGTGATGCATAAACCCCACCTTAGTCTGATCACTTTAGCATCCAGACTGAAACACGGCACTCCAGTATCTGCTGCTGCACCCAGGGACTAAACAAGCTTTGAATTAAACAAATGGAACATTAAAAATGTATTTCTGAATGCAAGAGCGAGCAGACAGATAGCGCAGAGCTGGGTATAATGGGCTGTTTGTGCAATTGTGCTTGGGGCTATCATTAACCCCATGTTTTTCCCGAGGGAAGGAGGACAGATGCAGGAGCTGAGGCCAAGTTTTGGTACATCAGGTATTATACAGCTGCTCTACAGGACTACAGCAGTCTTGTCTCTTCTTTCTGCAGTGAGCAATTTTTGTCCCCCTTCCTTGACCAGCTAAAGCAGTGCTTTAGCTCTTTTTCTCCAGCTGTAGCATCAGAACTTGTCTGGGATCACGAGCATAGCTGGAAGTTACCCCCATCACCTTCAAGGCTCCTGCTCCATCCCCAACTCATTTAATTTCTACAAATAATTCCCCAGAAGTTGCAATAAATGCTTCTGGAGATGAATATGCACGTACAGTACAAGCAGATAAAAGGCTGTTGCTTGCTGGGGCTTGTTCTCATCAGCTCTGACTTTAATCCTTCCAGACAATTCAGAGCACAGCCTCTGCTCTTGTTTAAGGAGCTGGCAGAGGGTTTTCCAGCCAGCTATGAGGAACACCTCCCTGGTGCAAAGGTCTCCCATCAGAGACTAAGAAAAGCCAGCGCATCATTACTCATAAGCTCGCTGCCCCAGGGCCTGATTTCCAGAGGGAAAAGAAATTTAGAAGTCCATAAACTTCAAACGGACTGGAAACTACTGCTGGAGGCTATAGCGGGGGTTTATCTCAGAGGGCTCTGTGAGGCTACAGCTGAAAATTGAGGCTAGAAGTAAAGTATTATGCTCGGGTCAAACTCGAACAAGTTAAGTTTCTGAATGCAGAGCCCTCACATAGCTCCCATACATCTGCTGGTAAACCATCAGGTAAATAATCCAGGCAGGACAGTTACAGGCTTCTTTTTATTAAAAGACATCTTCAGAAAAGATATTTTAGTACAAAAAAAAAAAAGTTTAAAATACACAAACTACAGTTGCCTTTTTTTTTCTCCAGCATCAACATTTATAAATTACACCACATTGTTATTAACACTGCACTTAAATATGGAAACAAATTAAAACAGCAAATTCATTGACAAGTTCCAACAGCCTACAAATGACTATTTACAATATTTAGCAGCTAGGAGCTCTAGCACAGTAGTCAATATGACTTCAATTGGGCAGGATGCTTGGGAAGCCCCAAGAATGCAGCTTGGTCTATATCAGGTTTTGGGGACCTGCTTTGCCCACCTCTCCCCAGACACCCACCCCGGGGGCGACGTGAACATCAGGGTACGCACCCAACGCGGCGGCGTGGCTCCTGTCAAGAAAGCCTGCTGTCCCCTGGCCCTTTAGAGCAAGTTTGGGGCAGGGATGTAGGAGCCTGCTGGGGGAAGGCAGCCCCCCAAGGCGTCAGGAGAGTTAGAGCTGGCAGCAGGGCTGGTCCTGCCTGGGGACAGTCCCTGCTCTGACCACCCCCAGCAACACCAGCAGGCTCCAGGCAGAGCTTGAGACTCAGCCCTCCAGGATCTGACCCTTGTGCGACTGGGCTGCAGGATCCCACCCATCGCATCGTCCTCCTGGAGCTGGGCGCGGTTTTG
>NW_009716865.1:4998-7259 GCF_000703405.1 Apaloderma vittatum | reverse complement strand
CAGCTCCCAGCACGTTCCAGCACAGCCAGAAGCAGAGGGCTTCGGAGGTGTGGGGGCCAGGGAAGCCAAGCGAGCCCGAGGTCCCCTTCTGCACAGGGTGTCCTTCAGCCTCCCCACCAACACCCAGGTTCTCAGCGGTTGAAGTCACCGGAGCGGGGGCTGCGCAGACAGAGCTGCCCAAGGCTCCAGCAGGACAAGGAGGCTTTCACCAGAGGGCACACAGGACATCCTTTGGGAACAACAGTGAAAGACAGGACACAGCAAGGCTCTGTACCCAACACTTGGATCCAGCACGCTCCCCTTCCTCCCAACCCCAGCTTGTCAAAACCAGTACAAAAAGTGTTCAGGCAGAAAGCACCAGACAACTTGAACTTGCTGAAGCAGCACACGGCAAGTTGGAAGACTCTTGTGCAGGTTCTGGAGGTGGATCTCTCTGCTGGTGGCTCTTCAGGTTTGGGAGCTCCCATCCAGGGGTTTCAGCAAAGTAGAGCTGTTTTACTCCTAGCGAGGAGCTGTGTCATGCCACTAACAGGCTGCTAACCAAGAGAAACGTTCCTCGGGAGACTTCCCGGGAAGAGTTTGGGGTTTTTTTTGTAAACACCAGGTGATGGAGCTCAGGTCTGTGCTCCGCAGAAAAAGTCAAGTCTCAAGTGGCAGCTTTAGGGCTCTGCTTCCAGTGCTGCAGGTTGGATTTTCATGGTGGTTGACTTCAGAGGGTAGTACCTGCCCTTCCACGTCTTCCAGAAGATGCCCTGCTTGCGCTCGTGCCTCTGCCGCGGGATGGAGCGGAAATACTTCCCGTTGAGGTTGGCATGGCCACAGGTGCTGAACCACCAGCCACCTACCAAGGCAATGTAGAGGCAGGTTTAACCCACAGACACAAAAAAACCTTTAACCCTTCCAGAAACAAAAAAATCCAGGTTAGAGGCAGCTGCTGCCTCCATTTTCCCCACTTTTCTAGGGCTTTGGGACCTTATCACACTACTGTGAGGAGGCCCATGATGGCACTGGGAAACCTCTGCACAGATTCTATGACTTCAGGATGCACCTGCTGTTCTTCCTTGCAATGCAAAACCCCCTCAAATCCTTCAGCAGCCCCACCTCAGGACCTGGGGACTGGTCTCTGCTTCACTTGAACGGTTTCCAAGCAAGCTGGAAGCCAGCAAACCTTTTACAGAGACAGAAGTTTGGGGCAAGACCTGAATCATGACCCCCTCCTGGTTTTGGCTTCCCTTCCAGCTCGCTGCCCGGCTCCTCCAAGGGGTGCAGCTTTCCCAGGGAAGCAGGGAACAAGCCAGGCTCAACACCAAAGGGGGTCTAGTCCCACAGGGTCACCGTCCCACTCATGGCCACCACCAGACAGCGGGGAGCTGACGGGGAAGTGCACACCACCGAGAAGGAAGAGCTCGTACTGACCTGAGAGGTGTTTGGCACAGTTTGTGTCAGCTTTGAGGTCGTGGTCACGATCCCGAGTGGAGAAGGGCAGCTGCCTGAAGTCCCCGATGGCATTTTCCAGCTCTCCAGACAGAGGCCCCAGCAGGTTGAGCATGTAGGCTGTGCTCTCACCACCAAGGCTGAAGAGAAACTGAACCACCTGGGAATTTCCCTCCCAGTCTTCCAGCTCGATCAGGAGGTTGTATCTTCCCTCTTGGACCAGGTGATGTATCTTCTCCAGGCCCAGCCAAAAGTCACCTGAACCAAGACACATTGCATTGGCTGCCGGGCAAAGCAGACACACGAACAGGCTCTAGAGACAAACAGGGACAACCCGGGACACTGCAGCATTTGCACAGCTGGCACCTGCAGGACAAGTCAGGAAGACCAAGGACTCCTGCTCTGCAAGCAGGGGGTCCCACTCCTCAGCACAACCCTGTGTTCCAGCACACAGGGATCTCCAGGAGCCAGCAAGGGGGAACAACTTGTGCTAAGATATCACTTATCCCACGATAAGAAGATAGACCACCTACCACGAAGGTCTCCAAAGCCATTCTTGTAGGCATCCCAAAGCTGGTCAAAGTCCACAGAGCCATCTGAGCGCCTCTGGATCACCGTCCAGCCACCTTCTGCGAGTGGGAAAAACACGGTCATTTGGGTCTACCATTTGCAAGACCACACGAAGCGCTGCGTGACACCTCCAGCGCGTTACCTGTGGTCATGTCACAGTAGACTTTGAAGGGCTGAGACCCTGCAGGCTGCACCTGGAAAACACCGCTGCTTCGCTGCCCGGCCTGGAAGAGCTGGTGGCAATCCTCCGGGAGCTC
>NW_009716865.1:4687-4908 GCF_000703405.1 Apaloderma vittatum | reverse complement strand
TCCGGTGGTACAAGGCGGTGTCTGCGGCTCCGGACACGTGCTGCAGACTGCGGCCCCTGACTTCAGCATCTCTAAATGCTGTGACCCCGTAGCTTCCCATTTATCCAAACACAGCTCCTTGGGCTTCCATCCAAGGGAGAAGCCAGGCGTCAGGCCAGGCTGGGGTGACCCAGACTGGAGAGCACGGCTCCCCATCGAGGAGAGACCCGAGGAGCTTCCCA
>NW_009716865.1:3992-4507 GCF_000703405.1 Apaloderma vittatum | reverse complement strand
GTCCCAGCCAGACGTCCCGTCCCGCTGGGCAACCTGCCACCAGCAGGCGTGGGGCCAGGCTGGGGCGACCTTTTTGTCCAAGACACGCCAACCGGGGCAGGGAAGCAGGGAGCCCCAGCTCGTTGCACAAGTGACTGGCCCAGGGTGAGGCCAACCCATAGCTCATCCCTCTCCATCCTCACGCTGGGCTCCCACCTCTCCTTCCGCCCCTGCGGGGACTTTGCCCGGAGTTGCCAGCAAAGCACCATTTCAACAGAGCTGGTATTTTTTCATCCAGGAACCAGCACCCGCAGCGCTTGGGGAGAGATTGGGCGGCGGGATGAACCGGTTACAAAACCCGAGCCAAAAGGCTGCAGGAGGATGCGCAGGGACCTCGGCCCCCAAGCTGTCGGCGCTGTCAAGGGGCTCTTTGTCAGCCGGGACAGGTGCCCCCATCACCCCCAGACAAAGGGGGTCTGTTCTCCCCGTGCACGGGTGGGATGGGTTTCGGTGGCTCACAGCTGCGGCCGGCCCAA
>NW_009716865.1:3315-3873 GCF_000703405.1 Apaloderma vittatum | reverse complement strand
GGGGCCTTTCCGCGGGACAGAAGCAGGGAAAACAGGACCCGAGGGCAAGAGCAGCTCCCATGGGTCATCATCCCCTGCCCCATCCTCGCTGGGTGTCTGGGGAGTCCCAATGCAGCGCTGGGGCAAGAGGCAGAGGCACAACCCGAGCAGAGGTCACTGAGGGGACCCAAGGGATGGCATTGTGCCACTTGCCACAACTTCTCACCCATTTACCCCCTGAACCCTCCCCAAGCCCCTGCACCATGGATGGAGGGCAAGCACTTTGCATGAAGGCTCAAAGCCACCCAAAGGCCATGTGCACCCCGATGTCCCACTGCCTCTGTGAGCGCAGCCAGGGAAGCCAAAGGAAGCTCAGGGGAAGGAACCCCCAAAACCTGACCCCATACCCACACCAAGCCAGCCTCCCGGCAGGGAGGTGCTAGAGGCTATGAGGCTCCCTGAGTCCCACACATCTCCTCGCCTCCTTTCCCACCCCATCTCCCAGCACCACGGGATGGCGACGGGGCAGATGCTCAGCCTGCAGAAGTCAGCCCCATCCCTGCTCCTCCGCCTTTTTTT
>NW_009716865.1:2533-3246 GCF_000703405.1 Apaloderma vittatum | reverse complement strand
TTTTTTTTTTTTTTTTTTCCTGGGCACTGGCCACACCGACCGCACTCGGGTCTCTTCTGGCTCCCTGATGCGACGGGGACTTCCAGGCAGCTGAATGAGATGCAGCTGCTTGAACAGCCTCAGCTCAATCTTTTTGTTTGAGGAACACGCTCGTTAGTTCCAGTTCATGTTGCACATCCGTATGGCACCAGCAGAGCAACAAGACCTCCTGGCTGCTCTGGATGTTTTTCTTTCCCTCCCCCTTTATTTAGCCAAACATGAGGGAAGGATCACCGGGGCTGGCTGGAGCTGCCCCAGGCAGAGCACCCTGTTTACCCAACAGCATCTCCAGGCATGATGGAGGTTACCAACCTGGGATAAACAGCCTTTCTGGCAAAGGTATGGCAGGGGAGGCATCGCCTCCCCCTCACCCTCCCCAACCCAACCCAATTATTTTGGAGTCCCAGCGCCACAGGGAGAGGCGAGCAGGGCTCTGCCTTTCCCCTACTCGGCCAGCTGCCAGAAAGCACAGGCGCTGCCTAAAGACGTGATCCTCTTTCTGCAAGCGATTAAACCTTTCACTCTCCAGGCTGCCTCAAGCCTTCAACTTTCACATGCTTGGCCCCGTGCCATCTCTGGCCTGAAAAAACTTGTGTTCACTGGATGCAAATGAAAGGGTCTTTCTGACAGGGCTGTTGGTGGAGCCCGTCCTGCTCCCCGGGGCCCCGCCGGCA
>NW_009716865.1:0-2489 GCF_000703405.1 Apaloderma vittatum | reverse complement strand
AAGCGGCCACAAGGCTCCCCAGGCAGAGGGCATGGGCTGGCCGGCCAGATTCTGGGTGACTTCAGATTTGACAGAAAACTCACTCGACTTGCTAATGAAAGGAAGTCAATTTGTTTTCTGCCAGCGATATCAGCATCGGGGATTAGACAAGAGAAGGGGGAGCTCATAGCTCAGCCCAGCAGGAGGGAGTCGGGATGCGCAGGGCACCGGAGATGCCCAGGATCTCCTCACCCAGGACAGTGTAGCAGACGGTGCTGAGCTCTTGCAACCTCCACCTCACAGCATCCACAGGAGCTGTGGGCCCTGGCTGCCTCCCACCGTGCTCCACAAGGGTTACTGCACCCAGAATCCCTCACAAAGCCAACAGCACAGCCTGCATCTGTACACTAACAAGTAGAAAAGACCCAAATCCATCTCCCTGCACTCTGCTTTCAGCATAACCTGAGAGCAGAGCAGAAGAGTGGGACTACTTGACCTTTAAAGGTCCCTTTCCAAACCAAACGATTCTAGATTCTATGATAGGCTACTGAGGGCAAGTCACAAAGCACAGCTGGGGAGAAAACAGGGAGGAAAGAGGGTTTGAGACAGTTTTCTAGCTCGCTAGTGCGGCTCTGACTGAGGGAGATCTCACGCAGCCCTGCTGCAGGCTGGCCAGCCCCACCAAGCCGAGCACCAGGAGGAGTCTGGAGCCCCTCGTCCCATCTCTCTCCCTGTCCACATCGATTCTGTAGCTCTTTGTTCTGCCCGACCAGCTTCCAGGCACACCGGTGACAGCTCCATGTACAAATTACCCTGTGTCCTCCCACAGCTATCCCTGCATTAAGCCCTGGGGAGGGTTTCCCCATGCATGCGCACCCTGCCTGTTTTCTGTTTGGCTCAGGCTGGACATCCCCAGGCAGCTGCCCAGGCACGGCCAGCACTGTGATTTAGCTGACATAACAGGACAGCAGCTGCTCCTGGCCAGCAAACCTCCCACGGACACCAGCTCCTCTCTGGGAGTATGCAATGCAGCCAGGGATAACCGCTCTGAGGAGCTCCTCCAGCCCCTGATCCCCTTACAGAACCTGGCAGAGAGGATGCTTCGGGCAGAGCTGGGAGCTCTCGATGCAGCACCCACTTGCCTCCTCTGGTGCACATTTCCTAGGGCTCCAAGCGTGTGGTGCCTTCACTGCCCAGGCGTTTGCTGCAGCTCAGCACCTTCTGCTAAGGTTATTCAGAGCTCAGGCACTTGCTTTTCATGTATGAGCCCTAACTATGAGCCAGGGGAGATGGATGCACAAGGATCTGGCTCTCCTCTCGGGGTGTGGGGTCCCTAACCCTTCCCTCTGCCAGCAGACAGAGAGGGAAGCAGACTCTGCCTGGCAAAGCAAGAGCAGGTGAGCAAGAGTCAACTCCAGGGAGCAGAGATCCTCCTTTCCTGCCTGCACTCACCTCACCTGCCAATCCTCTTTGACAAATACCTGCCAGCAGTGTTTGTTCGCTCCCCACTGCATTCTTAATATCAGGCAGAAAAATTCCTCTTAAATCCTTAATGTCTCATACTGATCCAGAAGGCTAGGATCCTGCCTGCGTTCAGTCTGGCCAAGCTCTCAAGCTCTGCTTTCACAAGCAAATCTCATCCTGACTCAGGACAACTGAACCTTTTGTTTCCAAATGGTTGCAACTGCTGCAGGTTTGCAGAGAGCAGCAGGGCAGCACAGCAGATACTCACTCTGTGTCGGCACAGGCTCCCCACTAGCATTCTGGCTCTGGTTGGTGAGGCTGAGGCTCTTCAGGTTTATCTTCCACTTCGGAGACTGCGTTTTGTTGTCTTTCAGGTGTAATGGGATCAGTAGATTGACCTAAAAAAACCATACGCACAAGTCAGAACAGTTTTATCTCAGCTCATTTTCAACATTTACTCAGGGGAGCCGATTGGCCAAGACGCCAGCCGCTCCCCTGTGACCAGAGCTGGGGCTGAACTTGCCCAGAGACCTCAAGGAATAGGATATACCCGAGGCTGGCAACGCCAGGAACAATTGTGGTTTCTCACACCCATGCTAACAAGTTTATTCTGCAGATAAACGCAAAGGAAGAGCCCAGAGAGGCTCTGTTCCCACACACCAATTCCTCCTATTGCTCTGTGCTCAGAAAGCTTGCAGTTTTCTACCCTTGCGCCAATGCTGTGGCACAAGGACCAGGGCCACGACCTTTGCAGGGTGCCCAAAGCCCGCGAGCAGCAGCACAGCCCGTTCTGTTTTTTTTTTGTTGCTGGAGCCGGGTGCCAGCCGGGCTGCCGGCGTGGTTCATGCCGGGGTCTCTGCAGCTGCAGCCTGGACAGGAGCTCACCTTGCTCTGTAGGCTTTTAATTTGCAGATTCTGCTTGTCCAGCTTGTACTGCTGCTGCTTGATCTTCTGTAAGAGCTCCTCAATTCGCAAGTTCTGTGCGTCCATCAGGGACTGCAGGAAAGAACCAGATGAAGCCCGCAGCTCTGGGCAGGTCCGGCTGC
>NW_009716864.1:0-1417 GCF_000703405.1 Apaloderma vittatum | reverse complement strand
ATGGTCTCTCCCTTAGATACTTTTGTATTGGATTTGCCTGGACGGGACTTCAGTGGTTTAGGGGTGGCTTCTGCTAGAAGCTGCTAGAAGTCTGATAGAGCCAATGCCAGCCAGTTCCAAAGATGAACCCGTTGCTGGCCAAGGCTGAGCCTGTCAGTAAAATGATAAGATAGGAACACCTCTTAGCCCACGGAAGAGAGAGAAGCCCAGGCTGCAGGCAGGACTTTTGAAAAATCACGGGGAACTCTCACTGGAGCAGTTTCCTGTGAAGGACTGCAGCCCAGACTCATGGTGGGGTGAATTGCTCCTTCTGATGGGACTCACATTGGGCAGTTTGTGACAAATGGCCCTTTG
Source organism: Apaloderma vittatum (assembly GCF_000703405.1). Classification (NCBI taxonomy): domain Eukaryota; kingdom Metazoa; phylum Chordata; class Aves; order Trogoniformes; family Trogonidae; genus Apaloderma; species Apaloderma vittatum. The sequence goes on along the minus strand of NW_009716864.1, from coordinate 1,063 downwards.
TGAGATGACTCACGTTGGAGAAAGATGCGTGAAGATTGTCTCCCCCTCCAACTGGATTTAACTACATTGATGACCACTCATGGAATCATAGAGTGTTAGGCGTTGGAAGGGACCTCTAGAGTTCATCTCTGACCAGAGCAAGATCACCCAGGGCAGCCACACAGGAAAACATCCAGCCAGGTTTGAAAGTCTCCAGAGGAGGAAAATCCACATCCACTCTGGGCAGCCTGTACCAGGGCTCCAAAATCTTAACAGTAAGGAAGTTTCTCCTCATGCTGAGGTCGAACTTCCTATGTCCTATCTTAAAACCATTATTCCTTGTTCTATCACTAGACAGAATTTAGAAGAGTTTGTTCACTTCCCTATGACCCCCACCTTATTTCTATACCCTAATAAGGTCCCCTCTCAGCCATCTCTTTTCAAGGCTAAACAGCGCCAGTTATCTCAGTCTCTCTCCACAGCAGAGATGTTCAAGTCCCTTGATCACACTTGTAGCTCTCCCTTGGACTCACTCCAGTAGGTCCCTGTCTCTCTTGAATTGGGGAGCCGAAAACTGGACAGAGTATTCCAGGAGTGGTCTCACCAGGGCACAGCAGAGGGGCAGGAGAACTTCCCTAGCCCTGCTGGACACACTTTTCTTAATGCACCCCAGGATCTCATTGGCCCTCTTGGCCACAAAGGCATATAGCTGTCCCACAGACAACTCACGGCCCACTGGAACTCCGAAGTCTTTCTCCACAGGGCTGATTTCCAGCAGGACCTCCCCTAATCTGTACTGGGGCTGGTGTTATTCCTCCCCAGATGCAGGACTCTACACTTGTCCTTATTCAGCTTCATGAGGTTCCCCTTTCCCAGCTCTCCAGCCTGTCCAGATCTCGTTGGATGACAGCACAGCCTTCCTGTGTGACAGCAACCCCTCCCAGTCTCGTATCATCAGTGAACTTGCTGAGGGGGCACACTGTCCCCTCATCCAGGTCATTGATGAAGATATGGAACAGAACTGGCCCCAGCACTGATCCCTGGGGATCATCGCTGGCCACAGGCCTCCAACTTGACTCTCTGC
>NW_009716863.1:4899-5204 GCF_000703405.1 Apaloderma vittatum | reverse complement strand
TCTTTTTTTGCCGAGATCTGGTGTTACCCTTGCGGGCGAGTCGCCCCCAACGCGCGTGGCGCTCGCCCGGCGCAGCCCGCGGGGTCGGCGTTTGCGCTTCTCTCTGCCTCCCTCGCGTCGCTGTCACCAGATGCCCCAAGAATGGGGATGATGATGATTTCGGACGGCTGAATTAGCGCCGGTTATTCTGAGCGGGGCTGCGTGCGCGGCGACGCGTTAACCCCTGGGTGCCTGTGCTCTGGCTCACCGGTGGCACTCGGAAATTTTGGAGCTTCGCGCGTCGGCCGGGAGTCTTAGCGGGGGGG
>NW_009716863.1:2946-4800 GCF_000703405.1 Apaloderma vittatum | reverse complement strand
TGGCACCTGTTTCGTGGTCTAAAAAGAGAGGGAAGCCAGGCTTTCAGTGTTTGATGCTCAGTCTCGGTGCCGGGTGAGGCAGCCCAGGAGCGAAGGGGAAGTGTTGCCATCCCGTGAGTGATGTCACGCCTCAGATCTGGTTTGGGCTCAGAAATTAGCTCATGATAAATGTAAATACTGTATGGGCAGGGAGATGTAGTTGATAGTCATTCCCTTCCCCCTCTTCTTTTCAGAAAAACCCTTCAGAAATAGTCAAATCTTTATCTCCAGCTCCTGTAAGATTTATTTATTTTCTTTTTTAGCGACGGTGGAGGTTTGAGGGCACTTTTATTTTTTCTCCCTTCTTAATTTATTAAAGCGAAAGGAAGGTCTCGGCTCCCTTCCCCCTTCCCCATGCCCTTAATAGCTCTCCCTGCTATTTTAATCCGCCGGGCTGGGAGATGAGGGCAGAGCAGTGACTGTGCAGGAGCCGTTTTTTTTGGCGGGCGCGCTCCCGCCCCACTGAAGCGTCGTAAATCATCGCGGTGGGGGTGAAATCGCCCTCTCGGCCGCACAGATGTAAAACCCTGATAGGAGGACGTAGAGCGTGGTTCTCGTGGGCGGCGGGCTGCCCGCTGACCTTGGCTTTCCGCGAGATCCCCGCGGCGAGCGCGGCACGGCACCGCCGCCTCTGTCTTGATAACGGAGATGGGGGGACGAATCGATTTTCATATCGATTTCCCCGGGCGAGGGAGATGCGGGTGGAAGGCGCGTGGTGGGGAGGGTTTTTTGGTAGGTGGTTCACCGAGTGGCACCAGGAACATGAAGCCAGTGGCTTCGCCTGCCCAGATGGGGACGTACCAGCCGGGCACCACAGCCACGACCCCGTGTCTGTAAAATCCTATAAAACCCCGTTATTGCTGCAGCACAAAGTTAGGGCCGCTCAAGGTTTCTGTTCCTTGGCTCTCGCATGCGGCAATGAATATTTTATAGGAAAGGAAATACTTAGCGTCTGACGCTTTTTATAGTGCCGGTGCTCCCGCGGGCGGTCGCCCACCCTGCACCCAGGCACGGCAGGACAGGGGGCTCGACATGGCACAGAGGCATCAGGATAAAGAAAACCACCACCGGGCTGGCAAGGACAGAGCTCTGCCCGTGCCCTTTGCCGTGAAGTGGGCTCAGGGCTGGCAAAACGCCGGTGCGGGAGGGAGATGGGTGATGGGATGCGAGCCGCCGGCCGGTCAAATCTCCCTGGGCTGCCCCCGCTTCAACAGGTCCAGAGCAGAGCTCTGCCGTCCCTTGGCCACGAGGGTTTCTTTATTTTTGCCTCTCCCCGGTAGCCGCGTGCCCTGCCAAGCTGCGCCCCAGCCCGGAGATGACAAAGTGCCCTTTAGCAGAACGGATCGCCCGGAGTTAAAAGTTCTGATTTATACGACTATGGCTCTAACTGCTCAATAACACGGGCCCGTAATCTACTTTCATTTCAAACAGAAGGGTGATTTATGGGGCAGCATGCCGCTTTAGCTCAGAAATGAGGTGTTCAACATATGCTCTGTTGACATAAATTTGGAATTTATCGCTCCTGTCAAAACTGCCTGTTGGACAAAGGTGCGCATTAAGGCAATAAATGGCTCGGAATAGTTTTCTGTCAAATTTCCCAACCGTTGTACTCACTGTTTGAGGGGAAAAATATACACTTAAAAGTAATCAAACAGCTATAAGCCATGCGTCTCGTTTGGTGCGGGAGGGAGGGAGCGAGGGGGTCTCCTCCCTGCTTCCCAAAAGGGGCCGAGCAGCGACAGCTCCCTCAGTAAAAAAAAGCAGAAGGGGGGTTTGCACAGGTTTTTGGTGGGCAGGCTGGGAGTTGACTGGTGG
>NW_009716863.1:1020-2528 GCF_000703405.1 Apaloderma vittatum | reverse complement strand
CGGAGTTGCGGGGAGAAGGGTTTTCGTGCAAAACCGACGCTTCTCCATCCCAATTTGCTTGTAGAGACCTCGCAGGGGAGAGGGAGTAGCGGGGCGTGCTTTCCAGCGTCAGCTCGGAGTTACAAAGCGTGGTTTATCTCCTTGCGCTCGAGTTTGGGCAGCCTCGCGAGCGGTGATGTATTTTAACGCCCTTCCCGTCCCCTCCTCCCTGCCTGCCTGTCTGGACTGCCTGTCTGGAGGCACAACTTCAGCAGCACATATTGATCTCTCCCCTCAGATCTTAACAGCCCGAGCAGCCGTAATACCTTGCTTACATCTGCCAGGTTTTTGTGCAGTTTTGCAACATCTCCTTAATCCGGCGAGCAGAAATAGAACATTTCAATCATATTTTGCTACTGGGAAACCGAGCAGATAAAGCGCTTTAAGACCTTGTTGAAAGGGGCTGAGCGAGATGGTGAGCGATAAGATCGTCCTGCGAGCAGGCGCCGAATGGAAAACTTTTGTTGCCGCTGAAATTTGTTGATAGAGATACCGCAAGTAAATTACTCGGTGCGTTAAAACAACACCGAGGTCACACGACGGCCCGAGCTGGACGGCTGGTGCAGGTTTCCCTGGCACTGGCAATATGGGGGGGGTCCCCACACTCCCCCGATTTTCCCTCTCTTTACTGGGGAAGTGGGAGAGGGGGTCTTGCCCCTCTCCTCGACGGCGCTGGGCACCTGACGCTGGTGTCTGCTCCCTTCCTGGGGCCTCGCTTTAAAAAAAAGCAGAAAAAACCCAACAAACTACAAACCTCCAAGTTTCACTCGAGCTAATTAACCAATTACGCTTTAATTCACTGAACAGGCGTTCTAGCCTCCAAGAGGCGAGCGCTGCAACCTTGGCACGGGGGATGCGGCGCTCTTGCGAACAAAGTGGTTTGAACCCGGCGTGGAGTGCTGGAGCGAGCTCAGCCCGAGCCAGGAAAGCGTGACAGGCATGTCCCTAATTAAAAATGCAAAATGAGAAGGTTGTCGCTTATTTAGCTGACTTCTTGGCAGCAGAAGCCTGTCAGGAGGCTGGTGTTTTATTTATTTTTGCAAGCAGATAAATCCTTTGGATTGTAAACCTTCTTGGCCTGAATTCGTGCATGACTCTTAATCCTCCGCTATGACACAGTGAATTCAGGACAAGCCTGATTAATAATTACATTATACAGCAAAGTTGAGAGTGGAAACCAGCTCCCGCTCTCTTCCTCTCTGCTCCGCAGCATTCGCTCGCTGCCGAACGTCCGGGGGTCTCCTCCTGGGGTTCGGCATCGCTGCCCAGTGGGACGCGGGACCGGCCACTTCGCCCAGTCGCAAGCAAGGGGGTGCCGTGGGACAGGGCCAGGTTGAGGGCTCTCTGGCTGCGAGGACTCGAGGCAGCAGCAGCTTCACACCAGCAAAACGAACGTGGGGAGCTCGCACACGGCTGACTCTGCCCCCACCCACCCCGGCGCAGAAGGCGAGCGTCCTCGCAGCCCTCTC
>NW_009716863.1:770-991 GCF_000703405.1 Apaloderma vittatum | reverse complement strand
GGTGGGGTTCCAGCATCCCGCCCCGGACAAGACCGTTTCTGTCTGGTCTTTGGCAACGAGGCAATAAAAATACGCTCGTCTCGTTGCCGAGAGATGATAAACGGGGGATGCGAGCAGAGGTCGGCCCGCAGCGATCGCTGTGTGACTCCTCGAACACATACAAATACTTCTCTGTTTACAACATCCGATTTTGAAACTTTGCACGTGCTCCCGCCTCCAGC
>NW_009716863.1:0-317 GCF_000703405.1 Apaloderma vittatum | reverse complement strand
CGGGAGACGCGCTGCCGTCGGTGGTTGCGAAATGCCGCCCGGGCGTAGCTTCGCTCGTGCCTCGTGGTGCCAGGAAATGGTGAGTGGCATGTTTCCTGTTTGCTAGCTGGTGGTTAAATGTTTTGCTTGTGATTTGTGTCACGCTGAATTTGGATGGAAATTGGGATCCGGTTAGAAATGCACACAAACAACCTCTTAATTTATTTTTTTATTTTTTTGTGTGGAGCACAGTACCTTTTTCAAAAGCGCTCGGTGCGTAGGGAAGGAGTTTGCCAACACGTAGTTTGCACCAACTCCAGTTTTCAGATTTATCAAGT